>NC_031769.1:48723388-48809493 GCF_001522545.3 Parus major
CCCGCGGCGGGAGCGCGGCGGAGCCGGCGGAACATGGCGTGGGTGCTGAAGATGGATGAAGTGATCGAGTCCGGGCTGGTGCACGACTTCGACGCCAGCCTCTCGGGCATCGGGCAGGAGCTGGGAGCCGGTGCCTACAGCATGAGGTAACTCGCCCCGCAGCTCATCCCCGGCGCTGGGCGCCGCGTCCGCGCCGGCCTCCTCGGGCCGCGCAGCCCTGCCCGTGCCGCTGGGCAGGCTGAGGCTGCGCGGGAAGGAGCCGGGGTTTCTCCTTCCCACCCCCCCTTTTTTCTTTTTTTTTTTTTTTTTTTTTTTTTTTCTTTTTTTTTATTCCGAGAGCTTTTCCCGAGGAATGGGCACGTGCTGGAGCAGCTCCCGCCCTGCCTTCCCGTGCTGCTGGCAGGTGGCCGCTCGGGAAGGGCGGGCAGCTCCCTGCGCTGGGGTGTTCTTCCCTTTATATGCGAAATCCCTGCCCTAAAACTGACGTTTCGCTGTCCCTCCGGGGTGTAGCCGGACCCTGCGTTCCAAATTATGGTCATCTTACGCGCAACAAATGTAATTCTTGTTCGTAGTAAACAATAGGTGTTTCCTCCCAGGTTTAAAAATGTTCTTGCTCGACCAGGTAAACGTTGTAGTTAGTAAGGTGGTAGTATGGTTGTACCTCATTCAGTCTGTTTATTCTGTATTTCTGCGTAGTGATGGGGTTTTTTTCTATGTGGTATATGTTTAGTGATGAGGGTTTTCTTGCCGTGTAGCTCTCTCTGTCCGTAGTCAGCTCGGTGGTTTCCTTACCTTTTGATTGTTTACCAGGTTTTACAAAGTTAGCGTTTGAATGGCGTTTGGATGTGCCTTTTCGAAGCTAAGTTAAAATTGTACTTGTTTGAGTAAATTTTAGTTCGCTCATGGGCAGAATGTGTGGATTCCTGAGTGACGACTTAGTGTGAAAAAGAGAAACTGTTTTGGAGACGACAGACATTTTAAGTCCAAGGTTTTCGACTGAATTTGTCAGTGTTTTGAGTCTGGAGAAGTAAAACAGTTGCGTTTGATAGTTTTGGTGGCCTAGCCTTTGTTAAAGGTACATTCTCTCTCAGGGGAAACTGAAACTTGCAGGTGACTACAAGCTTCATCTATTATGTATACTTTAAGGCAGTACTTCCCAGGTAAGATGTTTGGAAGTGCAGTATCTTCGTTGGAAGTTACAAAAAAGGGCTTCTGCTGGATAATAAAGAGGACTGTTCTGATAGTATTCATTACTTTGAGTTCAGTGGGTTTCTGCCATGTATTTGATGGGGCCTTTGTTCTTTGTGGGATTTGGGTTTGTGTTTTGGTTGGTTGGGTTTTGGTTTTAATTAAAAATAACGTTGAGAACTTGCCAGTTCAGAGAACAAGGTGATTCATTTCTCTTGATGGGAATACTCCTGATATTATATTCGGCTTGTCTGGATTTTATCCCACTTCTGTCCCGTTTCTGTCTTAGCAAACCTTGTGACATTCATCCCATGAAGTGGTGTGCCAGTTTTTGTGGGCAGCTATGTGGTTGTTGTCTGGATGGATTCTAAGTGCAGACACCAATGGAAAATGCATGCACTTATGTTCAGGAACTTCTCTATCTTGATTCAGTTCTTTCTAGGATCTCTTATGATTAAAAATTCTGCATTTTGACTTTTAGGTTTTTCTGTGTTTTCCTGTGTTTTCATAACTATTGCTCATCCCAGTAATGTACATGCTTCAGTTTCTAAGAACTGTAAGAATTATCATCCTTACTGTTGTTGGCTAGATTGTTTTTTTCTGGTCATATCATTCTGTTATGGTGGGCAGGAATCCTAAGTGGCTTTTTGTTACATATACCTGCCTATTAGGACATTTTGAATTACCACTGAAAGAGTTGTAGCCATTAAAAACAGCACTTAAAAAAGTAATATTGTATAAGCTAAGCTATGTAGTAGTCTTGAATCTTGTTGCACACTTGGTCTGCAGAGTATTTTTGGAAAACATACACAGTAGTAGTAGTATTTGTAACTTTAATCATGGACCCCATATTTAAAGGGATCACCTAATTGCCATTAGTGTTCGCTGGACTCAGAGTGATTCTCAGCACATAAATTATTCTGCATATTGGTTAGATTTCTACTTTAGAGATGTGATGTGAGGGGGGAAGCCAAGAGAAGTGGCAAAGTATGAACAGGAGAGATACTGCACTGTCACGGTTCAGTGTGCCAGTAGAAGTTAATTACTTGTCATTTTCTTACAAAAAAGGAAGAAAATTAAATATTGCCTAGATGAGAGTGCTGGGGGAGCTATTCAAGGTATATGCCCTCTTGGTTTTGTTAGGAATATCTGCATGTAGATCTTTTAACTGTTGGGGTTCTGTATAAAAGAGTTGATGCTTCCTGGACTTGATGGTAAGCCAGTGCCCTTAGGTAGAATGCATGGCATTACTTTTGTGTTTATTCTTCCAGAGAAAGCTGCACATATTTATTGATCATCAATCCATAGTAGGAATTCTGTCAGAGGGCAGCTAAGTGCCTCCTAAATTTCCCTGCATATTCATGGTTTTAAATAACTTTCAAAATTTCCTTATAAAGTCTTGAAACCTGTTTTTTTCCAGCTGCTATTCTAGAACCTCTAGAAGCATTAAGAAACTGCTTATAATCACAAAATTAAATTCAACTGATAGTAACAGTTGTCAGATGTGTCAAATAACACCTGCACTAAAACCCATTTGAAAACGTTGTACCCTTCTGTGATAGTGAATTTTGAGTTAAGGGAGTTAATGTTAATTTCAGTTGATAAGGGCACCCATCATATTTTCTTATGAATCCCTCATGATATTGGTTGTAACATAACAGTAGTTGTGTACTTTTGAGGACCGTTGATGCTTGCTATGAACTGCAAAAAATGGAGGCTATTGAATTGAAAAGACAAATTTCAAAGAACTGCCTGCCATCTCTCTAGCAGAATTCCATTCCAAATCAATGAATTATTTGATTAATGAATCAATATAAAATGTGTTAATTGAGCATTAATAGAGAGACAAGGACCTTAATAACTGAATTTTTATGTGTAATTTGAAAGCTTAGTATATGGATTTATTTAAATGCTTGCAGTTCCAATGGTGTTTGTAGTGCTAAAATTCAAGCCTGTTATGGGAAACTTGATAATTATTTCAGAAGTAGCTGTTTTGATATAAATCTGTAGGTTAAACCCTGAAGTTCATCAAACTAGATAAAAAAAAAATACCTTTGGTTCTGAAATGGAAAAGTCTTTTATAAAGACTGTGTGAAAAGACATCCAGACAATCCTCCATTTTTGGAGAATCAAGTCAGTTTGACTCTGCTGCATCTCCCAAACACTTAAATGTTTTTGGAGAATGTAGCTGTCTGCTGTGTTGGTTGAAAAGAAGGAAAGTCTAATGCAGTCTTCAGTCTTGTTTCCTTTCTGTGCTGTGGAGAGCCTTGGCTGGTGAGGGGACTTTGTGTAACACCTCTCAAGCACAGTTCAGGCTGAGGTAACCCTGAGATGGTAAGTCAGGAGTTGGGGGAACCTGATCTTAGAACTTAAGAGCCCTCAGGAGGGAGGGAGAGTGTTCTTTCTATCAGTTTTTGGGTCCCCCAAGAGCCTTTTTTGGCATTTTATAAACATGATTGGGTCGTGACAGTTACTGCCTTAACTTCATCCTTACTTTGCTAAAGGAGGAAAGAGTTGTCTCGTTCAGGCCCTGTTTTTGGCTGTTGTTATATTTTGACAGACAAAATTGCTGTTTATGCTTCCCCCAATGTCTCCCACTCTTTTGAGACTCTGCTGCTGATTAGATTGGATTTTTTAAAGAGGAATGGTTACTGATGGTATCCTGATTTTTATTTTCTTCTTTTTTAGATGTATAAAGTGTTTTCTGTCGAATACATTATAAAGCTTCTGTTGTAGTGGTCTGTTCTATTTTTTTATGCATTGAACTGTAGAAAAAATAATTTTCACTCACATACATAAAAGACAAAATAAAATAAAAGGTCAGGTATTGATTAGAATTGGAGCTTGATTCTTTGTGCAAGCACACAAATATATAAATGCCTGTCAGGAAATAGGCATGTGAGGAAAAAGTGAATCCATAAACTTAAACCTCCTTGCTTTGTTACCACAGATAAAACATGTTGAAAGATAAACTTCATGTTCTAGATTGTTGACATTGGCTTGGGTTTTTTGTTGTTTTCTTCCAAGTTGAGTGTGTGAATACATTACAAAAAGTCAGGGGCCAGTTTAATATTTAAGGAAAAGACTTTGAAGTGCAGAACTGTCTTCTCTGTTCCCCTGACACCTCTCATGTTGGATGCACATATCAGATTGAGAGCAGGGCAGCAGGTCTGCCTTCATTTGCTCTTCAGGCATTCTCCTGTGTCAGAGCCATCTGTACTGGAGCTGCTGCAAGTTAGAGTGGCTGCCTGACCTCCCTGCGTTGGAGGAGTGGATGTGAAACTGTGGATTTGCCATGGTGAGCATTCTTACTCCTTTTCCTTGGTAGGAAGAGCACAGGTTTTGGTGTTGGCATTTTCTTCTTTTTTTGATTGGTAGTTTCTTGTACTTTGTGCCAGACTCCCCTTAAATTGAAGCCTTTCTCTATCCAAGTTTCTGTGTGATGGTCTATGGGATTCCCAGGAACAGCATTACATTTGCACTGTTTCTCATTTGCAATATTTCAGTGCATTTGCATTGATTCTCATTTGTGCTGGACTTCTTGGACAGCTGCTGCAGAGAAGGTTGCTTCCCAAAAATTAATTCCAGGGGTCTTGCCCCCCATCAAACTTGCTTTTGTGGACATAGGGAAAGTGTTAGGAAGTACCAGGTCTCCCATTTCCTTACATTTTCATATGGCTTGCTTACACCTCTGAAGAGTTCAGAGCTTGGCCTTGAGATCCTAACTCTGAATTCAAATATTGCTTGAGAAGAATTTTTCTTAAAGGTATTTGTCCTTGTAAAAACCATGCTGTAAAGTTTCAAACTTTTCAAAAGTGTGTTCTTGGGATGCTTTAGTACTCACACCCAAAAGTATACAATCCAGAAGACAGATAAGGCAGATGATTGATGGAACATCAGTTTGAATTTTGTTAACATAGTAGTTCCTTTTCTTGTAAGGACAGGAAGTTCTTAATTTTTTTTTTTCCACTCTATTATTATTTTTAGGGAGGGTTTTTTTGTATGTGTGAGTTTTTTTTCTTTTTTTAAAAAATGCTTTGGACAAAGTGTGGAAAGAAGGTTTTAAATTTCTAAGGAAGGTGATTTTGAAGGCTTACAAACACATTTCACAAGCATGGGGGAATAAATTACAATTGTCTTGGTCTTTCTGTACTATGCTCATGTAGGCTACATGACATGACCCTTCTCACATGTGATACATCCCACTGGATGCTTTAGTTAAGTGGTAACATTCACCTTGCTTCCTCTTCCTGCTTCTTGCTGTTGTATGGTGATGTTTCTTGTATGCACATCTGTAGCACTACTATCTAAGACTTGTATTGGAGGATAGAATTGCTGCCTGCATTTGGTGTATAATGAAGACTGTTTCTGTTGGGTTTTTTTCTGGGTAAATTTTCTTCCCCCCCTGTAGGAAGTGAAGAATGCCTTTCATTTGAACGCTTTAGATAACACATACTGAGGAACTGAGAAAAAACGTTTTTTACTAGAGCTAATAGTTTCAAAAACTTGGTCTCAGAGTTCTTTCCATCAGGAGGGTAAACCCTGGTAGATGGACTTTCTCAAATAATATAAAAAAATATAACAAAAGATGCTACTTGTGCTTCCAAATGTTACTATTTGCCCATACATCAGCTTGCTTGTAGTTCTAAAGTTCACTTAAATGAGACAAGTGAAGTAAGCAAGTCTTTACTTCACAAGATCAAAAGTTAACAATGTCAAAAAAGGATCAGAATCAGTCTTTTCAAGCTCTCTGTTCTCCTGTAGTCAGAAATAATTTCAACAGTAGCTATTTTGGAACACTTTGCTTTTTCTCCATATTTGCTGCTCTGCCATTGGGGACTTCAGTTTAGGTAAAAGGTTCTTCACTGTGTGAAGTAACTTCAGCAAAGCTGGCACTACAAGTCCCTGTCTGTAATCTGTTCTGGCCTAGCAAAAATAAAATTTCACCAGGTGAGTAGGAAAACGACTAAAGGATGCTTACATAAATGTACAGAAGCATAGATTCTGTCAGGGATTGACTGTGGGCAGATGATTTGTCCTGCTGGGACACTGGCTCATTATAAATGTAGAAATTGTAACAGGGGTCTGAGGGGTAAAAAGGATGGAACTGACAAGGCTGATCTGTTCTTTGTATTGTGTGTGTTTATTTGTGGGATTTATTTGGGGTTTTTTGTTGTTTGTTTTGTTGGGTGTTAAAATAGATTCAGTATAAGATTAGAGGTGGTAAAAAGACTGATTTAGCATCTCCATAGTTTCTGGGAATGTGATTGATGCAACAGCATATAAGCAGTTTATCATTAGCTTAAGTAAAGAGCACTATTAAAAATATTAAGTTTCTGTTTCCCATTGTGAACAGTCTTTGCTTCTTTTTTTCAGCTGTGCTGCAGTGAATTTCATTTTGTAGAACATGCTTGTTGCTGTGAAATTTAGCTAGTCCCTATTTAAACTAATACTTCAGGTCTTCATTTGAAATATTTTACTCATACTTTATTGACTGTTTTAATTGCAGCTTTAATCTGTTTTTAGATGGGGAAAGAGTGTATGTTGAAATGTAAAAAACATCATTCTTTGCAAGTGAATGAATCAAAATGTTACTTAAATGGTATTTATTTAAAGATACTCTAGGAAGGAGTTTACACTGCATTGTCTTGTCTTTTCCTTTAGAATGTATTTGTACTCGGAAGAGAAAAATTTGCCTTGTGCTGTCTTCTGGAATATTTTTTGGAATGGTAGCATTTAAGGGTGAACATTATGCTCTCTTTACAGCTAAATTGTAGGGTTGTAGAGTTGGATGTCTTTATTTTTCCTTCTTCTGCAGTGGCAGTCATTATGCTTTGTAAGTATTAGCAAAAACTGGTTTAAAGCTGCCTAAATTGGTGTATTTGTAGGCTTCCAATGCCACATCTCTTAACTAATTCATTAACCACATCACACTTTCCTAAGCCAGACAGCTACATTTTTAATTTCAAATTGTGATTAGAAAATGAAGGTTTATTTTTCATGAATACAGAAAAGATTTCTCTTTAATCTTGTGTGTTATGTGAAGGAAAGTACTGTCAAACTTTCTCAAGAATTACAGGCAATTTATTTGGTGAGATACTTTTCATGCCTTGGTTGTTGCCCTTTGACTCAATGTGTGTATTTTTAAACATTGCCATTGCTTCCATGTTATAGCCATTTAAAAGTTCCTCCTCATAAAAGCACTTGTGTTTTGAGTGCTGAAGTGTGTGGTGAGCATGGGTTCCTGATGTGGCAGTCCTGTCTTGGGACCACGCTTCCCTCTGCTTGTCATGGCGCTCCCTCTTGTGTTGGGCCGCTCAAGATAACTTGAGGGCTTGAAGCACTCCTTGCTTCTTCTGAGCCATCCTCAAGGAGCAGTCACCCATCTGTGGATTTTGCTGTCCTACTCACAGATCCTTGTCTCTGTATAAGCAAACTCTTTTAAGGATGTACGCTTCTCCTAAATGGTTATTTCACATCTTCCTTTGTAACTTAAGTCCTCTCTGGGCTCCAGTTTGGGGAGCTGGCATCAGAAGTAGTTAGGACATGGTTCAGTAGGCTTGTAATGCTTTTTTTGACAGTGTACTGCCTTGTCCTGCTTACATCAGTCTTTGTAGCATCTCCAGTGTTTTTTTCCTAGTGAAAGGGAGCCTGTATGGGTGTCTTTTTTTTTCTTTTTTTTTTTTTTTTTAATTCTAGCTGTTTTCTTGGAGGAGACATTGTACAGATTCTAAAACATCTAGACAAATTTCTTAGACTTTTTCACCCATCATAAATACTTTCTTGTTCAGTATAAAGTCTTCCAGGTATCCCAGGGAGTGACATCCCTAACAGAATGTGGCACTTGCTCTGAAAAAAAGTTGAGGTTCCCCACCTGCACATCTAAGACTTAAGTAGACCAGGTTTTCTAACCTATGTGACAAAAATACTGGCTGTCATTTCATTTTTTGGGTTTAGGATACTTTTTTGATTCTTCAGATATAAGCTGGAATTCAAGAGGAATTAATAGAGTTCTCTTTAGATAAAGCAGACTTGCAGAAATAAGGAACAGTAAATAAAACCATTTTACTTCAAAAATTCTAGGATACAGTGTACAAATAGTAGTGCAATACAGGCATTTATATTTTTTTTACAAAATATATTAAATGTATGTTTGTGATAAGTGCAAGAGATACAAACAACATGCATGTTGTATAAAAACTAAATAAACAGGTGAGGTGATGTGAGATCTTAACTCACTTTAGAAACATTTTTCAAGAAAGTTGCATGTATATGCAGATGATTTCATCATGAACAAAAATTCACTGCAAGAAAAACTCTCAGAAGTTTACTTTATGAAGGATTTCTGTATACAAGGAAGATTAATCTATTACTAATACAGATTACTAATTGCTGTAGAAAGCAGATGTGTTTGCTGGTTGTGGTGAAGTTGTCTTTTCTTACTGCAGCTTGTGGACAACATGGATTACTCTTTATTCTCTAGAAATGTGGCATTTCCAGGGTTTTTCTGTTGATTGTGAATCTTAGATAAGTGAAGTGAATCTTGGCATAAACTTTTTATAGCTTGTTTTGTGAATCTGCTGCTTAATCATTTTTGAGCTAATCAGAGTGCTAAAGCCTAAGAAGAGATTGACAATGTCAACAGAATTAATAGGTTAGATATAATGCCACTAAATGAGGAGAGAGATACTTTCACAGTGTAGGTAACTTACTTTGGGAAATACATTATTTCAAAGAAGAAAATGCAGGCTTTCATTTGCATGTTTATTAGGCAAGTTGGGCTGTGTTGACAGGTGAAAAGTTAAGAGCGAACTGAATTTTTAAGTGAAGACAGGAAACAAAGATTAAATTTTCAGAGGATCTGAAAACTTAAGCAACTGTTTGTCTGCTTAAGTCCCATGGTATTGTTCATGTATCCTAGCCTAAAGTTCTGGTGGAAAATATTTTGAATACTGCTCATACAGATTTTACTAATAAAACAAGTAACGAAATTCTCTATGTATTTCACTGTGGGTTGTTTTTAAGTCACAAATAACTTCTTCTATAGCATCAATCAAAACAGGGCCAACAGTCTGAAAGTTACCTGTTTTTTTCTTTTCAGTGATGTTTTGGCACTGCCTATTTTCAAACAGGAAGATTCCAGCCTTCCACAAGAAAATGAGACCAAACATCCACCTTTCCAGTATGTTATGTGTGCTGCAACATCTCCAGCAGTAAAATTATATGATGAAACTCTCACATACTTGAATCAAGGTTAGTATACATATGTGAATGCAGCTTGTGGTGCAAGTCTGAAACTGGAACGGTGTTTCAGATTTTGATACATGTGTGTATATCCAAAATAAATGCATGTCAGAAATGAAGTTGTTTACTTTGAGGTTAGAAGGATGCATTAATAGTAGTCTTTTTTTTGTCCAACTTGTAGGCTCACAGCTATAGTATGGTGTTACTTTTCCCTTTGGATTCTGGTGGGGTTGGAGTCTTTCTTCTTTTGTTGGTTTGGTTTTGGTTTATTTTTTTTTTTCCTGTTGTGTGTGGCCCTTCTCAGTTAGTAATAGTGGAAAATTTGGGACTTATTTGGCATTTCTGTTTAAATTTGATTGAGAACAGCAAGTTGATTTGATATATGCATGAGGTATAGACAAACAGCCCTCAGAAGTCATAATAAATGTTGAAATGTCAGTCCCTGAGGTATTGCACAAGAGAGACCACTGTACTTGCTCTCAGATGAGCCAGACGTGTCTGTCCAGAACTGTATTATGTTTGAACATGATCACAAGTGCAGTTACCTTTGGCGTTTGTATACATTGATCAGAAATTACCTAGATAATTACTTCATGTGAATCAGGCTGGTGGTTTTTTTTCCTTTTTCTTGGGTTTTAATTTGCATGAAAATTGATTTATTTTTTTTTTTTAGAGAGAGCACTGACTGCTGGGTTAAAATAATTTGAATGTAGTCATTGCCGTGTGATAAAACTTTCCTCACCTCTGAGAATTACATTGGTATCCTAAGTTTAGTCAGCTAATATTCTGAACTCAAACTCATTTATCATTTGTTTTGGACCATATAAATGGCTTCATACCCCCCCACAACTTCATCCCCCTCCTCTGTCTCTAATGCCCTAGGATCTCCAATCCTGTATCTAGTTCAGCTTTCTTTTCCTTGTGGATTTTGACTTGAAATCTCAATAGACTGTGCTGTAATTTGAAGACAGCACAAGGCAGCAGGCTGAAGGAGGAAAGTGCTTGCAGTCTTGCTTCTGAGAAGAGCTTACGATTTAAAGTGACAGCATCTAAAATGACTGTAAATGTTTCATCTGTCCTTGAAAATATCTTAATAATTTTAAGATATAAAAAGAATAATTATTATAATAATTTTATTATAAAAATTTCATTGGCAAAGAAGTTCTGGTGGTTCTCAATGTCCTAGGTAAGTTTTTGTAATGTTGAAGAATGAGGGCATTGGTACACCCTTTCCTTAAATAATATATGGGAAGGAAAAGGTTTGTCTGTCTCCTTTCTGTGCTAGTACTTCAGACATAAAGACAGTGCACTTACTGCCTAGGTCAAGGCTTTTTCATTAAAATTCCTCTACTAGCTCTTAGTGTGTGCATATGTGTATACCCAGAGGGTGGTGGTTGGGCACTGGAACAGGCTCCCCAGGGAAGTGGTCATAGCACCAGCCTGACAGAGTTCAGAAAAGCGTTTGGACAAGGGTGACTTCAGGCCCTGCAGATGACACCCCAAGAATCACACCATCAGGCACATGGTGTGATTCTTGGGGTGTCATCTGCAGGGCCTGGAGTTGGACTTCATATTCCTTGTGAGTCCCTTCCAACTCAGCAGATTCTGTAATATGTAAAAAAAAAACTATTGTGAGACATTATTTCTTTCATACTGAAGGCAGCTTAAAATTAGATCAGTCTGCAACACTGAGTTGTGCTGATGGGTACATTTGTGTAATGATTTAGATTGAGTCCTCTAGCAAAAGAGTAATTTGCATCCTGGTTATTCAGATATCTGGTTTCAGGTTTGGCCCCATTTTCAGGCAGTGTCTTGCCTTAAATAATTTTAAAGAGGAAGTACCCTCTTGAATTTTGTCAGCAGTTGTTCTAGTTTCCTGGTTTGGGAATATCAGAAACAGTGGGAACATGTGCCCTGTTTGTTATGTTGTGGTGACATTCCCTACGGCAATGCTTAAACAAGCCCTGGCTTTACCCTCTGTCAGTAAGTATTTTAATTAGTATAGCTAAGAGTATCACTCAAACTTCAGGGAGCATCTGGCTGATGTTCTTAGTCATCTGATTGAGGTTTTGGTAGCCCTGTAAGGAGCAGGGTGTTGTACTAAATTCCTGTGTTTTCCTTCCAACTTGAGATATTGTATGATTAGATGTTCAGCTGAAGCTGATTCTAGAAGTTCAGATATTGGGATCAGGGAGACACGATGGGATGGCTTGCAACGTGCCTTGTTACTGTGGGGATATTGGCTCTTAAAGAAAGGCAGAACAAGAGGATAAGGAAGGGGAGGTTAAGCATAATGTGAGAGAACAGCTGGAATGTCTGGGGCTCTGCCTGGGGATGGGTGATGTTCCAATTGAGAACTTGTGGGTAAGGATTATGAATGGACTATGTTACAAGGATGACATTTTGGTGGGTGTCTGCTGTAGGCCACCTGACCAGAAAGAAAAAGTAGATGAGATGTTTAAGAGCTGGAAGTAGCCTCACATTCACAGGCCGTGATCCTTGTAGGAGGACCTCAGGCACCCTGATGTCTCCTGCAAGGACAGTGCGGCAGGGCATGAGCAACACAGGAAGTTACCCGTTGTGCTGGTTGCCGACTTCCTGACGCAAGTGATAGAGGATAGCTCTTCTATACTTCACTGAACAGGGAAGGGCTCATTGGGATAGCGAGTATCAAGGTCAGTCAGGCTTGTCTGCCTTCAAGATGGTGAGCTTTCATGATCCTGAGAGGAAGGTGCAAGGCAGAAGACCAAGATCGCATCTTTGAACTTCAGTAGAGTGGAGTCCCATGGGATAAAGCTCTGGAGGGAAGAGGGGCCCAAGGTAGCTGGTGAACATTCAAGGATCAGCTCCTCCAGACATAAGTGCAGTGAATCCCAATGAACAGGAAGTCAGGCAAAAATGTCAGGAGGCTTGCATGGGTAAGCAAGAGAACTCAAATACAAAAGATAGGCATACAGAATGTGGAAGATGAGATAGGTAGCCTGAGAGGAGTACAGAGATACTGTCCAAGCTTGCAGGGATGCAATCAGAAAAGGCAAAGTCCAGCTGGAACTGAATCTGGTGAGGAATGTCAAAAGCAAAATGGTCTTGTCTAAGTACATAAATGGCTAAAGGAAGACAATTGAAAGTGAGCCTCCTGCTGAACAGGACATTGACCATGGTGACACGGGATGCAGAAAAGGCTGAAGTATTGAATGCTTTCTTGGGCTCACTCTTTTCTGGTATCACTGGTCTTTAGGAATCCCAGGCCTTAGAGATGAGGGGAAAGTCTGAAGCAAGGAATATCTACCTTTGGTGGAAGAAGGTCAGGGAATACTTAAGCAAACTGAACAGGCATAAATCTATGGGTCCTAATGGGATGCACCCACAAGTGCTGAGGGCAGTGGCCTGTGTCACTGTGAAAGGCCACCTTGATAGTCTTTGAATGATCTTGGTGACTAGGAGAGGTACTAGAGACTACATGCAAGCCAATGTTGCTCTGATCTTCAAAAAGGAAGACCCAGGGAACCACAGGCTTCCTGATGGAGCAGTGTGTCCTGGTAACCATTACATACATTGGTACATAAACAACAAGATCATCATCAGGAATGGTCAGCGCAGATTTCCCAAAGGGGTATCATGCTTGACCAGCTTGATAAATGTCTATGCTGAGCTGCCTGGCTTGGTAGACAAGGAGAGGGTAGTAGGTATTATTTACAAGTGATTTCCTTCAGTAAGGCTTTTGCTGGTTTCTCCTGTGAGATCTTCACAGAGAAGCTTATGAAGTATGGTCTGGATGAGCATCCTTTGAGATACTCAGAACCAGCCAGGCTTAGTGCTGGGCAATGGGCTGTAGGTGCCCTTGCCTTGAGCAAGGGAATTGTCCAGGGTGACCTCCAAAAGTCCCTTCTAAACCTGAATATTCTGGGATTTTTGTGAACGAAGCTACCACAGATTCAGTGTGAAGCAGGGGGCAGTTACTGTCCAAAGCCTGTGTCACCTTGTTCCTCTGGCTGTTCTCCAGGAAAGAGTAGAGAAAGTAGTGTATATAGTTCTCATGTAGAGATGACAAAAAACAGCACTGTGGTGCTTTTCACACTTTCAGAGCAGCTACGTGTCCAAAACTTCAAAATTGAATGTATCTGTACCTCTGTCTTGAAAATTTCAGGAGATGATTTTACGTCTTCAAGTCTCGTATTTTTTACCTTTATCAGATCTATTGTCTTAATACTATTTTGTACCTATGAAAGGTTAGCCACACTTCTTGAAGGAACAATCAGAATTTTTTCTTCACCCACTTCCTTACCCCCAAAAAGAATGTTTCAAGAGAACAGAGAAATACTTGAGAAAGTTTATTAATATTACTAGAGCTAAAAAATGCAGACTTTAAATATAGTTGAACTTACACAGTATATCTATATGAATAGAATAACTGGTAATTGAATGAATCACACTAACAGAAAAAGTTCCCTCCTGTTAAATATAGGAGGAAAAATTATATATTGTTTACTCAGCTGCACTAAGTGAACATTTATTTCATATGGATTTGTGTCATCAATGAGTGTATCAATGTTCACGTGTTGCTTGGGTAAAGAGAGCCTTTACACGTGTAGAGTATGTACATAAATATGTTCATTGTGTTTGAGGCAAAACCCCCCCTGAAAAAGTCCATAGTTGGAAGCAACATCAGTCTGAAAAGTGAAAGGAGATGAAGAAATCATTTGCTCATCCACAGGGTTATTGCCTTGTAGGGCAAGTCAGAATGTCTTAAATGTGTTATACACTGCACCATAAAGGTAGCTTGAAGGGCGTTGTAGGTGATGATTTTACTGCATTTCATCTTAGTGAAGGTGTTGAAATTTATTTTGTCCTATGTTTTAGTTAGGGAAATGCGATTTTGCAAACGAATATGTGCTGCTCACTCTGGAAGGAAAAAAAATCCTTCTAATTAAATAAATTGCTGTAAGCTTTGGTTTTTGCAGCACAAAAGCTTATCATATTCACTGGAAAAGAGGTTTGCTCATACTGTTAATGTAAGCAGTAACTCTCTTTTAAAGGTCTATTTCTGCAATCATAGCATAAAAATCATACAAAGACAGCAGGTATAAGGACAAAATTAAACATGGGAGAACAGTATTTATGTTTTGGAAGAAGTATGAAAACTCTGCAAGAGTTTGTTTGGGAAGACAGTGGTTCTTAGTATGTTGCCATTCAGCAGTTTTAAAAAAAGAAAGGAATTCAGCCTTGAAATTTTTTTTTTTTTTCAACAAAAAAAATAGGCAAGTGCTTACACTTGACACAAAATGAAATAATTAAACTTTGAAAATATCTCTAGTTTGAAGGGGACCAAAAAGTGTCACTTTTTGTTAATTTGCATGCTGTGAAGTGCACGTTGCTATCTGGATCTCTCAAACTCAAGTTTCAGGTACTGGTATTCTAGTGTACAGTGAACCAAAAGCTAATCTAAATGCATTAAACACAAAATAGCCTTGTGCTCTTACTCTCTTACCCATGCAGTTTTTTTCTCTTTAAAGGTCAGTCCTATGAGATCCGGATGCTAGATAATCGGAAAGCTGGAGACATACCAGAGATCAATGGAAAACTGGTGAAGGTGAATTTAAGTTCACTAGATAGTGTTACTAACAAGCCAGAAACTGTATATTTTATTGATTTTTTTTTTTTTCCTTTTGCTGTCACTAGGTATTGGTCAGAATATGTAGACCAGTGATGGTTTACAAATAAAAATGTATGGATATAAGTACCCAATACACCAATACACACTTGTGTGCACTGAAGACCTAAGTATTTATGCAAAGCTTAAGATACTTGTCTGTAGATTTTGTATCCAGTGTCTGTAGATATTTGTATCCAATGTCTGTAGATTTTGTATCCAGTATCTTCTGATCCATCACACTGTCCATTTCAAGTGATTAGAGGTGAGAGGAAGGTAGAGGATCATTTAGATAGAAGTGGAGATATTGTAAGCATGTTTCTCAAGAAGTGTTATAGAAAACACATGAAGCCAGCCTGTGGGTTTTGCAGCAGTGGGATATTGGAGATACATCCATAGGAAAATGGATCTCTAATTTTGTTGCTCGCTGAGCAGTTTATTCCACAGCTGAGCCCCTTTCTTCAGTTCCAGATTTGTCTCCTTGTACTTCAATGTTAGTACAAAGTATTGTGGATCTGAGGTATTACACGAAGCATGAAAATGAGGCAAACTGAAAAATTACCCAATTTGGAGTACAGATGATTAGAAGAACTGATGGAGGGGTTTGGATCTTTCTTCTGAGCACCTGATGATTATTGATTCTATTGAATTCTCAAAAAAAATCTTATTCAGGTATTAGGAAAGAAGGGAAAAACTTCAATTAAAGTCACTTTGAAAGTGGTGCTGATAAATGCACCAGAGCAGTGTGCCTGTGGGAGGCTGAATCTTTACCTGCCAGCTTCAGGGTGTGTAATTCGTGAACTTTGGCTTGCTTGTATAGTCCTAGGCTTTGTTCTTATTTGTCTGTGGAATGCTTGTTCAGAGATCATTTCAGGAGGAGTTAAGCATGAGCATAAAAGTGGGATTTGAGAGTTCTGTAATTAAACTTTTTACAATCTGGCATGGTGATCTGCTGTAATAAGCATGTGGACTTTTTGCCCCCTTAGGTGCTATTTTCTTGTAGGCTTGAGGTGTCTCTCTTCCATAATTTTCTAGGTTTGTGTGTGGGTGATGAGTCATTTGGAAGGTACAACACAGAAAAGCAGGGTAGAAGTTTAAAAAAGTCAATTTTACCATAGCAAGGAATTACCGTGTAATGCTGCATCAATGAATTTTCCATTTGGGACAATTAAATATTGGAATCCCAGTATTTTACCAAAGAAATCATTTAATGGAGGTGAAGGTGGCTGCAGATATTGCCAAGCCCCAAACATGCCATTTTTCAGTGCAGAAGGAATGGTGCATTTGTGTGTTTGTGTTTGTTCATGTACATGCACTCATGCACACACATTTGCTTTCTATTATCTTTGAAATAAACACAAGGAAGTGAAATCCATCTTGAAGAGGCATTCCATTTAAAAGTTCTTGGTTTTTGTGGACACTTTTAGTTGTTGTTAATTCAAGGAGGACTGTAGAATAAGGTAAAAAAAAGTATGCAAATCTGTCTACATTATATTTGTTGGGTAACAATCAATGTGTACAGTTTTTTTTCCAGCCTCTGGAAAACAAAGTGTTTTTGTTGTAACAAATTGCTTTTTGTATGCATTCATTTAGCAGTGCCAAAACTGCCCCCAAAAATAACTGTTGTTAGATAATGGCTTCTAGCTGAAGGAAGTTAATCATGTTGTAGTTTTTCTGGATGAATATTGCATGTAGAGTAGTTGAGAAAGTTTGGAACTTTAATTCTGTTAAGTAAAATCATAGATTTTTTTTTGTAAGTATCTTATAAGTACTAGGAAAGCAATCTCCTATTTTATTTCTTGAAATGTCCTACAAAAGTTCACAGAATTCCCAGTGAAGGAATGGTCAAGTAACAGTCACCACTTTTCATAAGAAATGAAATCTTTGGTGTTTGCTTTCTGAAATAATTTGGTGTTGCCTACATAGTGTTGATACTGTGCTGCCACTGTTGCTCAGTTCACTCTATGTAATTGACAGTGACCTTTAGAGTATCCAATCAGATATAATTCTCCTTTACATTTTTACCACATTTTCAGATATCTCCTGCTGCTCAGTTCTATTTCTGTGTTCTGGAATATTTTGGGATACTGACGCTTGCCAAATTTTTGCTGTAAATACGTATTTATTGGCACTGTGACTATTTTGGGGTGTTTTATTACTTTATCTTTAGGCTGTTTCTAAACGTGTAGTGACTCTGTGGCTCATCACAGGCTTGTTTTCTTCTTTGTTAGAGCATTATAAGAGTCGTGTTCCATGACAGAAGGTTGCAGTACACAGAGCACCAGCAGCTAGAGGGCTGGAAGTGGAACCGCCCTGGGGACAGACTGCTCGACTTAGGTATAATTGTTTCTGGTTGTTGCCACTGTATGGAATGCAGTTTCCAAATTTAAATTGATCATGTTCACATTTATGCTGAGGTTCCTGAAAAAGGACAGACCAGTTTTCTGGATGCTGCTTTGTCTTGCTGTGTGTTTTGAATATAAGTGTTCTTACCACTTCCACATTCTTTGCAAATTTTTAAGTGCTATAAAAGTAAGATAGCAAATCTGCATTTAACTTAATTTAATAGTCTTTCTAATTTTGATTGTGAAGTGTTGCAGTGATTAGGAGAACACAGACAGAAGTAACTTTCTCTATTAGATTGTGAAAATGCTGCCAACATGGTTTCTGTACTTTGCATAACTTGGTCATTTTTGGTGCATGACCTCAGGGGTGGCAGCAGGGGAGGAGGATGAAACAACACCCAAAACCTTGAGCACTTTGTATGTTGAATCTACTAAGATTCTTTGTATCAGTCCTAAGAAGCTGATCTACTAAGATTCTTTGTATCAGTCCTAAGAAGCTGGTCAAGTTGCCAAAGCCAGCATTTTCCACCTCACCTTGTGTATGCTGATGGTAACCTTATATTACAATTTATTTATGGTGTTTACTTGCTGTATGATTGTTCTGAAATACATGCTGCTTATTTCAATAGATATTCCAATGTCTGTTGGAGTCATTGATATCAAGACAAATCCAAGCCAGCTCAACGCAGTTGAATTTTTATGGGATCCAACAAAATGTACATCTGCTTTTATTCAGGTTTGAAACTTTATTTGACTGGATGTCTGTGTTTGGTGCCTTTCAGGTCACAAACAGCTTGAACTACAAAGCTTCTTGGTTTATTATTTTTGGGATGGCCATTAAATACCATCTTGGTGAAAAAACACCAGTTCGTAGGTCTAATAGAGCTCCTAATAAGGTTTTTCTATTTAATTTGGGTTTATAGTAAAATTTAAACAAAATTTTTCAAAAAGCTCTTTGAAGAAAGCTGTCAGAGTTAAAATATTTAGTTGTATGAAATTTAAGAGTTAAATTACATTCCTCTCAATAACTCTTACTATTGCTTTCAGCAGAACCTTGGCTTAAGGATTCAAAATCAAAAGTATTTTCCTACAAGAAAAGGGTTTTAAATCAGACACTCAAAAGATGTTTCTTACAGTGCCAAGTAGGCTTTCTTGTAGGAATTCTGTTATTTGTGTATTTGATATTCAGGACAACTCAGCGTGCTTTCTTTGGAAATTATTTAGATGGAATGTTCATATTCACATTGCTTACTTTTGTCTCAGATCTGATTTTGTTATAAACAAATATAGCTGTAAAGTTTCAGGTTGCAACGTTTCTTACTCTGGCTGTCAAAATAGGTTAAATTCTGTATTATCAGTAAATTAACTTTGATCTAGTACAATAAAAGATACTTTTTTTAGTAAGAGTTACATAATTGCTAAAATGTAGTCTTCTTGAAGAACTGTGAGATAAATTATGGAACAGTTTTGTTTTTGCTTTTCCTTAGAAGAAATGATAACAGACTGAAAATGGAACTGATGTTATGCCAGTACAGTTCGGTTGTTCTAAAGGCTTGCTTAAAATTCCATAAGGAAGCAAAAGAAAACTGGGAGCACTGTCCAGTGAGATTGTTCATAATTTCTCCTATTGCACTGATTTTCTTCTTAGATACCCTTAAGGGGTCTTTGTAGCTTATTAACACTATGTTAATTCTGATATAGCAGCTGAAGTGATTTCACACTGATTAAAAGATCTGTGGATTTTTAAAGGAGTTGAGCATATTTGAAAATACTCTGAGATGAGGGTGCACGAGATGAAAAACTCTTCCAGTCAGTCATCTTTTGTAGCTTTGCTATATTTTTTTACAATAAACTGTTCATGTGATTTAGGTAACATAATTAAGTTCAAGCCTGAAATGCTTCTGAGGGTCCTTTTTGTTTGGTCATTGTTTATTTTCAGGTACATTGTATCAGCACTGAATTTACCCCTCGTAAACATGGAGGAGAAAAAGGAGTTCCTTTTAGGATTCAGGTTGACACCTTTAAACAGACTGAAAATGGAGAATATACAGATCATCTGCATTCAGCCAGTTGTCAAATCAAAGTTTTTAAGGTAACATTAGAAAACAGACACTGCAGTCTCTAAGTTTTTATAAAGATATGGGAAATCGTTATATTGCTGTTTGTAACGGTTCGTGTCTGAGATCAGATTTCAGTTATAGAACCATTTTCCACTTGTGTTCATGTTCACATAACTGTTCATTTTTAGCCCAAAGGAGCAGACAGAAAACAGAAAACAGACAGAGAAAAGATGGAAAAGCGAACTGCACATGAAAAAGAGAAGTATCAGCCTTCATATGACACCACAGTTCTTACAGAGGTAACAAAATAAAATTGCATCTGCTGACTGAGGAGAATATACATAGATACAGCACATTACTTAGCTGCAATCCTGGAAGGGTTGGAGAAGAATTAGTTCTGCATAGAGATAAACTATTTATTTGAAAAACTTGTCCAGCAAGCAGCAACATTCAGTTTTAAGATTTTGTTTAGTAAACTTGGATTTAGATATTCAATAGATGCTGTATTAAAACACACTTTAGATTGAACACTGTTTGACTGACTGTAGTGAACCCTTTAGCAAGACTTTTGATAAAGATTTCAAAATCTTACATCTGAAAAGCAAAAAAAAAAAGTGAAAAAATGAGGGGGGTACTCCTAAAGTGTATTTACCAAATCTGAGCTTCAAAGTCTATCAGATATTACTGAATTTAAGGCCAGAGCCTCATTAGGTTTTTTATTTAAACATCAGTGAGTTCTGTGCAGTTTTCTAAATATTTCAGAAGTTTTTAAAAGGCTTTTAGATCTTTCCTCACTGTTTAATGAAAAGAAATTGATCCACATCTTTGGTGTTTGTCCAGATGAGGCTTGAGCCTATAATTGAAGATGCAGTTGAACATGAGCAGAAAAAGTCCAGCAAGCGGACTTTGCCAGCAGACTACGGTGATTCTCTGGCAAAGCGAGGCAGTGTAAGGGACTTCTGCTTACCTTTTGATTATGCAAGATACCTTGTGCAGTGTTAGATATAGGAGAAACTTCCATTATATAAAGTAAAAATACTTTTATTTCTGTGTCTTAATTTTATACACTTCCACGTATCCCAATTGCTCCATGTTTGTTTTCAGCAAAGGAATCCTTCCTAAATCTAACACTTAAACTGTTGCAGAGGGACTGTGTAACTTGAGTCAAGAACTTTCAGTTTATATGACTTTAAATGAAGTAGCATTTTGCTTTGCTATACATTTGTCATCAGTGGAAGTAAGAATAGTGAAATTTAGTGGTTTATTCCTATTTGTGCTTATATTCAGTAGAAGTTTTCATGTACATCAGTATTTTTTCAAAGCTATGTCATGTTGCAGGTGGTTGTTAGTGATTTTTCCTTTAGCCATCTACCTATTGTGCTCCAAGCAGGTTTAATGCAGTTCAGAAGTCAGCTCATCTTCATGATGTGTATTATGTTAACCCTATCTGTGCACCTCAGAGGGAACCTGACATATATCCTGTGCCCTCCTATGTCCTGTGCAATCATCTTGCCAAGGGTTCGCATTTTGGATTTCTTAAATGCTGTTCCTTAAAGAGGAACAATTCCACATCTTTTATTTGGCAAGTTTAAATGTCAATTAATAATGTGACTGTGGAAGGCCATTATTTGACTCTTCTTTGAACAGGCATACTGTGCTGAACTGCTTTCCTAGCAGTGCTTAAGCAATGACTGTCTGACTCCTGTCCCTCAGGCATAATTTGGTTCGTATTTATGATCTGTGAAAGTGATGTATAAGGTTTTATATTTAGGTTATAAAATACTTCAGTGTATACCTCTTGTTGTTTATAACCCATGGCGGGAAGGAACAAGCAGTATTAGTCAGATGGGTTCTTTGGAGGATGTTTGGATGTTTTGTTTTGTTTTTAGTCAAAACTGCTGTATGCACTGAGCTGTCTGAATTAATCTTCTGTTTTTGGCAGTTGTTTTTTTGGTTTTTGTTCTTTCTTTTAAGGTGCACCTTTATGATTCTTTGGCAGTGCATTATTTTAGTAGTTCCAGCTGGCCCTGGGGGAGAGGCAGGAGAAAACAGACTTTTATCACTTCTGCTTATAAAGCATCTTTTGAAGCTTGTCCTTGGAGGGATTTCTGTGTTTTTGTCTTCTCCTGCTGTTAGAAGTATCTCATAGAATGACTGTTGCTTATAGGAAGAATAATAAAGATATTTTTAAGCAGACAAGATAAATCCATTGTCCACAGCAAGACAAACTGTAGCTAAATCATACCTTGAAATTATATAACCTTTCCTTAACAATCCCTTGGAATACTAAGCTTCTATGAATTACCTTAATTGTAGTGAAGAAGACCATAGATAGGACAGTTCTGGACTTCTGATGTCTTTCCCAAAGCCCACAAAGGATAATGACCCACAGCCTATTTTGAATAGCAGCTATGTACAGCTTTCCAGTTCTCTTACTCGTGCAGCTCACTATTCCTGTTTCTCATTTGCCTGTAATACAATGCTGTCTTGAGATAATTTCACTGTTCAAAATGGTTCGTCGAGGCCATTTTGAATTTTATCCACACCGGATAAAATCTTTTCAGCCTTGCTAACTTGGTATTGTTCGCAGATTCCAACATATGGTATTTCCATCATTACAATGATTTTCATCATTAGCAAAATAATTAGAAATCACAAAGCCTGTAAAAAATACCAAGAAACACTGTTTTTTTCTGTGTTTGTAGTAAAGCCTTGGTTATAGCTATGCACTCAGTATCAGTTTTAGCTGTAGAAGTTGAATGTAAAACTTGTTTGCTTGATGCAGAAAAACAGTGTCTGATATACATTTTGAAGGCAAATTCATGGACCTCTTTCACTTGTCACCAGACAGAGTTATTTTTGTTGGCCCTGTAAATATAGACAGGGATGATAAATATTTCTACTTAAAGCAATTCTGTCCTTGCAAATCTGTCTTCCCAAATGCGGCCATCAGAAGCTTTGGCTGTTTCCAGACTTCCCTCAGACATGCAGATCAAGTGTTCCATATGTGTGGTACTGTTTTCACAAAGGTGCTAAGACACAAAAAGTGAAGACCTGTTTCCCTATCTTTGAGATGGACATGTTGTGTGTTTCTATAGGATGGATCTTTTTACTTCACATGTCCAGAGGAACTGTAGCTCTTTTAAAAATTCCAAACCAGAATTGTTTGGAATGTATTTTTACTAGATGCAGTCAAGACTGCTGACTGTTCCTTAGTCAGTGCCACTTAACTAGTTGCCCAGAAATAATAGTCTGTTACCTTTTCTTGAATTCCAGAAATTAATGTTGATCCAGTCTATAATTCTTTGTTTTTAAAGCTGTGAATTCTTATCTTCCTGCTACACCTAACCTAACCTTCCATTACTTGCTTCTTGGATCTCATTTTGTATGTTGGGTTTTTTAATTTTACCCCTCCAAGATTCTGCTGTTCTATTTGTTAGATATTAATTTATTTTTTTTTTCTCCTATGTGATTATTTTCAGCTCAGTCACAATTGGATTTGGACAGAATGGTTTTTTACTATGCTTCCTTCAGAAAACATTGAATCTAGTATGTTTTCTTTCCAATTTAATTCATATGTCTTTCTAATGTAATATAAGGAATTTGGCAAAGCTTCCTTTCTGAATAGCTCTGCTCTGCTCTTCTGTCCTTTCAAAGAACCAGGGGTTTTTCTTTTCCTACCATCACCCATCTTTCCCATATCACTTATTTTCATAAGAATGCCATCTAGATAAGCTTTTCCATCACTTCTCTGAATTCACCTGATGTATCAAAATTCAGTGCATTCACTGCAGTTTCTGCAGTGTTGATCTCAGTATTGTCCAAACTGACAGGACACAGTTAAACAGCTTGTTAGGCTCTTCACACTATGGAGCATCAACTTTTTCTGTAGATATAAAAAGCTACAAATTTAACCTTGCCTTCTGGACCTCAGAGTGGATGTTTACATACATGTGACCTTCAATCAGGGGCCACCTTATGAAGGAGGCACTTTGTTTTTCTCTCTCTTTGTATATAAAGGTTAATTCTTATCTAATGGAAAAGAGAAAAAAACACCACCGGTTTCTTTCCCCTGCTTTGAATTTGTAAAAGCAGGAAAATTTGGGCTGTAGTAGTTCGGCCTTTGCACTTTTTTCTGTCTGCAGTATTTTGGTTGATTTTTATAATAGTGTGTTTCATATGTCACAAGCTAGAATATATAAACTACAAACAGATTAAAGTTGGTCAAATGGTCATTTTTTGCAGATAGAGCTGATTATAGAGCACATTCAAGTTAAAAGATTTCCAGGTGTAGGCCTTGAAATAAATTGGAACATTAAGTTGTAGACATGCAAGATGGAAAAAGCTCCATACTATGTATAAGAAAATTGATAGTTTATCCTCTAAGAAGGTGCAGTGTGCCCAAGGATATATCAAGTCTAAATTGGAGAACAAATTAGACTTACTGTAATTTGGTTTTGTATTTTGCTTTCATGTTTATTTGGTCTTTGAATATGGTATGGAGTTCTTTGCCAAGGTTCAGCTTTATTCTCTTAAGGCATGAATTTGGGCAGATTCCAGTATATTGGAGGTAGAAAGGGACATTACATTAAACCATGACTTAGAATTACTTGAGATTTTGCAATTCCTCTGCAGTTAGGAATGTTTTGAGTTTAAATGCTATGTATCCTAAATCTGATAAATCATACTTAGATCTTTTACATTTCTTTTTAACTCAGTAAAACTTAATTCAAGGCCTTTTACAGAAGGCTGGTAAACATCTGAAACCAAAACAGTTTTCTCCTTCTGAATTAATCCACATTTGGAAATAAGACATAGTTTCTGGAGTATAGTAGTATCAGTAGTATTGTATCAATGTGCTAGTAATAGAGGACATTTAATCTTGACATCTCAAAAACAGCATCTTGGTAAATGCATCAGCATATATTAATTATTTATTACCGGTAAAGATATCATGCCTATCTTCTTTCTGTTCTGTGATGGCTTTTTACAGAATTGAATGCTTCCTTGTGACAGAGTGACATTTTCTCCTAGGTTTGTGTCTACTGGTCAGGGACTTGTGTATTAGTATAATTAGCTTCCTGAATGTTCTTTGGTTTGTCCTCAGTTTTGGCTTAGGAATGTATGAAATATCCTGATTGATCAATCCACAAGGATGAAGTCCAGTGTTCTGTCCCTGCAAATGATAATGGCAGGTGCGTTTTCAGGGAAACATTGCCACTTTCTGTGATCCTTTCCCCTTGTACCCCTCACCCCCCTCAACCCAGAATCATCATGCAGGATGTTAGAAAACACATCCTTGTTTAGTCCTTGTAGTGTTAATGGATTTGGTGGCCAGGCATTTGCTTGATCCAGTTTGTGAAGAGCAAGACATTTGTGCATGATTCCAATGAGAGTGATTCCAAAAGCATAATCAGCTTGGGTTAATTGCTGGAAGACTTTTTTGTTCCTTGAACCTTTCAGAATTAAGTACCTCCGTGCTCAAATACCCATTTTTCCCTCCCCAACCTGTAAGGCAGAAACAAGAAAAACAGATAATGGATGTGTTGCAGTGGTATTACACTTCCTATTTATTTTTTTCTTTTTAACCAGGCTATTGAGTCTCAGTGGATAGTTAGTGGTGTTTTAGCTGGAATAGGAGATAAGGCAGGAAAACATGTTTATGGTAGAAGAAAGGCTACTTGCTTTGGGTTGAGATTTTATTTTTCTGAATACTTCAAATGTGCTTCTTCCTGTATTTAAACCCAGAGCTTCGTTGTGAGGAACTTCAGCTGGGTTTGAAGGACAGAAACACCAACTGCAGTACCTACCTTGGGATGGGAATGATTCAAAAGGTGTTCTCTGGCACCAGTGCATTCTTCTCTGCCCCCAGATTTAAATATATGGTGGCTAGAATCTTGTATGGGAATGATAGCCAAGGATGTGAAACTTGCATCTGTGTGTCCACATAAACATCTTGCATTAAAATTTAGGAAGAGAATGTCACAAAATTAAAGAATTTTATGTGCACTTTCAAGTATTTCAGAAGAACCAAGTTAATGTTTCTATGTCGAGCTCTCCTTCTAAAATTACAGCTTTGGATCACATATTTAGTGAATGAAGGCTAGTTGTAACTATCTGATGTAATGTCTTTGAGGTTAACATTTAAATGAGTTTGAGAAGAGAGACAACAGGTGGGGAATATATAGATTTGGAGGAGGATTGTGTGGGGACACTGTTTGTAGCCCAAAAGGGTGGCTTTGATTATGTAATCAAAGACTGTGCATGCTGTGGCTAACAAATATGCTGGTTTGAATCAAATCTCGGAGAGATAAAGAAAGTTCCTCATTTTTAAGCTATTTGCATGCAAGATAAAAGAATTTTAATTCCATGTGCCATGCTGAGGAACTTGCCATCTTCTGCTGACAAGTGAAGACTGGGATCCAGCACAGAAATGTTGCTAACTTTCTTACAGAAGGTGGTGGCTTCCCTTATTTACTCTTTCCCTCAGAAAGAGGAAGGATTATTTAACACAAAATTGTTGAAACAAGTTCCCAGTGGTATTAAGTCATAGTTGTTGCCCCCCAGCCTGTTCTACAAGGCTGTGATATAAATCTGGAAATTTTTACAAGGTATTTAGCTGGTATGTGATAAGTATATCAAAAATCTTTGTTGTCTTAACAGGCATGGTCTTAGCTTACCTGATCTTGAGCTGCTTGCTTGTTTAAATTATGTCTTTAAACATATCAAAACTTGTTTGGTTTTTGTTTTTCTTTAAAATACTGGGTTTTTAGTTTAGCTGTTGGAAGCACTAAAAAGGTAGCCTTGTTTCTAAAAGCTTTATCATGACAATTTTTAATAATACCCAAAAAAAGACTGACAGTATTGGACAGCTGGCTTATCATATATTTGTGATGACTTAAACTTGTTTAAAAAATTCCAGTTTGCCAAGCAGTTCAGAAAAATCAGTCCATGTAAGTAAGCATAATTTTAGTCCTGCAGTAAGTTATTAAAATGTCTGAATTCACAAAATTTCCTCTGAAAATTCTGTTTGTATTTGATTGCTCTCAGGGCAGAGACATAAAATTTATCCATAAGGTGCAATCTAGCTTCACAGCTTTACTTACTATTACAGAACACTTTTTGTCATGTCATTATCCCTGCAGTTTAAACAGCCCTTTCATCCTGTGCAGGATAAAAGACTCTTTTCCCAGCAGGAGGCTGGGGGTTGGTCGTTTTTCATTTAAACTGAATAATCTGTACAGGTCTTTTGTCACTTTCACCAATAATACCTTCATTTTTTATAAGAGAAGATAGTATAAATAGAAGGCTTCATAAAAGAACAAGATAAAACAGAGCTGATTTTTACCTGGAATATCTGCATGTAATATGTGGGATAGAGGGAGTCTTCATTTGGGAGTGCAAATCAGAATACTCTGTGGATAAACTCCTGGCTTTAAATGACAGAAGTGTGCATCAGAGTAAAAAAGATATTATCAAGAGAAACTTAAGTTTTAATTCTTTATCCTCAGTGCTCACCATGGCCTGATACTCCTACAACATTTGTAAACAACAGTCCTACTCCTGCTCCAGCTTTCACTTCTGCTCAGCATAACACCTACAGTGTCCCAGACAGGTAGGTTTCTATTCTGTATCCCCATTAAAGGCAACATTTTTAATCAGGTTTATTCAAAATGTTTTCTGAGTAAATTCAACTGTGTTCTGTTTCTACTGGGGAACTGGGAGATTGTTTTAACCTATATATCCATTTTAGAGTATGGCATTTGTATCACATGGTTCAGTTATAATGTAATTACTTCTGCCTCACCATCTTTCTTTCTTACTGTGCATTCTCTAAAACAACTTCTTGTCCTTTGTCATAAAGCAAATTCTTTTCCTTTTTACTATTGTGATTTTGTCCTTGTCTATGGAAATTATTTTTAGCTTTTTTCAGTAACAACAGTCTTCATTTCCATCATACAGTTAGTATAATTTGCAAGAAAAAGCCCCAACAAATATTTTCAAAAGCTTTAAACAAAAATTGCACTGGTGAAAACATTTTGTATTGAGGCGTTAATTAATCCACTGTAACTAAACTTGCACTTCATCCAAAAATAATTGACAGTGGTGTAGTCTGATCCATAGACTGTGGAATGCTCTCTCGTTAAGTTTAACGAGTTGCAATCTTCTAATTGCTTCAACTGTGATGCCTATTGTTTTGAAAATTTCAAGTTAATTTTCAACAATGCTTAAATATGTTGGTTTATAGAATTCTAGTAATACTTGGTTTTGTTTTTTAACCTGTAGCAATTCTTCCTCCCCAAATCATCAAGGAGATGGAACCTCTCAAGGGTCAGGAGATGTGAGTATTTGCTTTCTGGTATTGATTGTAAGTGTATTTGTATAGCTGTGTCAGAATATTTGATTTACACTTGATGTTAAGAGGTCCTAAGAAAGTATTGAACTGAGGGAGATTTTTTTTAATTGCTTGGGTTTTGTTTGGGTTTTTTAGTATCCAAATTATCATATCCAATCTCGTTTCTTACAGCAGCTTCATCCTTCAGCCACAATCCAGGAAACTCAGCAATGGTTGCTCAAGAATAGGTTCTCTGCCTATACAAGGCTTTTTTCAAATTTCTCAGGTATCTATAGCTTACTTTTTTTCTTTCTTTGTGTTACTGAACAAGTTCGGTGTGGGAAAAGAGTTCTCTAAGAGCATTATAGTATACATATTTATGCATATTTATTTACTAATTTGCTGGTTAAAGAGCAGTGCAGTTCCCACTATATGGCCCCAAGACATGGCAATAGATGGACTGTGTGGGGCTGTGTTTTGCTGTTTACTTCTTCAGTCTTCCATAGAATTGTGCAAAGGGTGGCATGATACAGTATTCACCAAAAGTAAGTTCCTTTTTCTTTGGTGACACTTGCTGGGGACAGTGTTGTGAATGATGCCAGCTCTCTGCCTCTCAGCTTAGCTCATGCTTTTGTCAGGATTCCCTTTGTACCAGGCTTTTTTTCTGGGAAGGTTTATTCTTCTGCTGCTGGTTAGTTTTTGACCTGTGCTTCTTGTATGAGGGTTGCTGAGCTTTATCAAAAAACTTTAGTGCCAAATTTCTGACAAAGACTCTTGGAAAACTTTTTCTTTTTCATTATTATCTTTATAAAAGTCAAGTACTAGCAGGCTGGCATTTTTTTTGAAGCAAGAGGTGTGGTATATGTGACTTTTATTATACTATCTCAGGTCTGGGGGTTTTTTTTGCTATGGTATTTAAGGTCTATGATCAGTCTTTTTTGCTGGCTTTTATTTGTGCATTCTTGAATAGTCTGTGGAGTATTTTCATGCATAAAGGCTGGTTTTTTTTCCTGTATTCCCACTCATCTGTTACAGTGACTGATATTTTGGAGTGTTGTTTTCTTTGCTGACACTCAAGCTGCTTCTCAGAAGAATCTATCCTCCCATTTTTTGCTTCAGCAGCACCTTCTATACACAAGTGCATTGTTACAACTTAAGTGCACAGAGGAAGAGATGGATGGGTAGTTGAATGTCTGGGGTAATTCACTGTGTGACAAACCATGGAATATTTTCGCTCTGTATTTTGCATGTGTTCAGAATACACTACCATGGGTGCCAGCAAAAATCACTGTCTCTAGAACAGTCATCTCTCTCCACAGAAGTTGTGTGCCTTGCAGACTCGTACTGTTTCAAAGATGTAAACCCCATAAACTGTAACTCACCACTTTTGGAAAACAGGCTGATTTATATAGCACTCACTAGAGCCTGGCCTGAATTTTACTTATTCCTGTGTCCAAAATTCTGTTTTGGACATGGTGAAGTTTGTTACTCTTAGTTTAAATGAACCTACAATTTATTTTAGAAAAAAACTGATGTGCTACAGTAATCTTCATTAAATCCTGATGTGTTTGTCCAGGTGCTGATTTATTAAAGCTGACAAGAGAAGATCTGGTACAAATCTGTGGTCCAGCCGATGGAATTCGGCTGTATAATGCACTGAAATCCAGGTGACGTGCTGACTGTGAGGCCGAGTGGGTTTAGGTGGGGGATTCTAGAACTGGGACATTTGGGCAGTCAGTGTCAGGATGGGCCTTGGTGCCTGTGTCATCTGCCTCAGGACTTGGCAGCAGTATGTTTAAAACTCTCCTCCTGTGCACACCTCCAGGGCAGGCCCAGGTGAGGTGCAGCTGGGCTGTAAGGCTGCACCAATGCAGTTGGGCCCCGCCAGCTTCTTGGATATGGATGGATTTATTGCCAAGCCACAAAACTGGTCATTTGGGGAGCTAAGAACAAATTGAAGCCTTTGGAGGTTACAGGTGTTGTCTGCTAACACAGGGAGCATCCCAGGGGATGTCTGATTCTGTCTGAAATGTGTGTTTGGTACTGTTGGCCCTCCTGGAGGAATTGCTGTTGTTATTCAGTAGTCTTGTTACAGGAGTCTAACAAGCGGTGTCTGTAGGAGCTCTGAATGGATTGAAATAGTATTTAAATTCAGCTGCATGTGAGAGACCACTTATTTAGAGATTAATGTAAATTTTTGGGCTCAGCAATAAAAAACATATCAGCCTCTGTATTTGCAGGGCACGTAGCCTTTTGTGTGACGTGTGATTTCCTTGGCCTGCAGGTCCGTGAGGCCCCGTTTAACAATCTACGTGTGCCAGGAGCCCTTACGGAACATACAACTGGAATGCCAGGACGCGGGCAGCGGAGACAGCAACGGTGCAATATACGGTACGGCACGGCTGGGGCTCACAGCAGTGAAACAGGATAGGTGGGAAAGGGAAAACAACAGAGAAGAGGCTGAATTGCTGATCCTGGTGTACAAAGCAACCGTGGGAAGTTGTATCCCAACAGTATTGCTGCTTTAACAGCACAGAGCAAACAGAACCTGAAACCTCTCAAGAGTAAGCCATTGAGCATTTTCAGTCCGTTGATAAAACTCACTGTAATTACAGGGTCATGAATGAAGGAGCTCTGGAATCAGCTGTGCATGTTGTTACAGACAAGATATCAACCATATAAATGTAGGTGCATGTAAAAGCCACATGCAGATAAAACAGTTCTTTCCCATTTTCTGTTAGATTCTGCTGTCATTTTCTGTGCAACTGATCTGAAACTGTAGAGCCTGGACAAGGCAGAACAACCAAGTAGTGAATGGGCTCTTGATTTTAGTATTATTTCCCTGACAGTTGTTGATTCAACACAGATGGAAACATAACTGTTTATTCATAAATTCATGTCACTCTTACAATTAAGAGTGGAACTATTTGAAATGATTCTTTTCTTGCTCTTGGCTTTGAGAGACCTCTCTCCCCAGCTGAAATCTGCACAGGCTACTTCAATAGTGCTTGTGGATTTTCCATGCAAGAATTGAGGTGGAGGAGGATCTGTAAATAAAATACGGCTGCTGTCAAATACATGTTTCCACTCAGGATATCTTCAGCCAGAAGAACGTGCAACCTTGGAGCTGCCAAGAGTTTCTTGCACTGTTAAATAAAGATACAGAACTGTAAATACAGCTTCAAACTGAACAGCTGCTTTGTCTTACTGTTCTGTTTGTTGTGCTGCACTCAGCTCTGAGATGATCTGTAGAAAGTTTATTCAGTTGTAGAATGCTTTATTTACCAAAACCCCAAAATCTACATCTGTATTTAAAGTAACAGCATAGGCACATAAGTGGGATGTAGGTATTACCTGATTCTTTTGAGACTGCCCAAAATTGCTTTCAAAATCATCTTTAGGTGACTCTCTAAAGATCCACTTTTAAGTCTGTTTGACATGACTGTGCCTTTTTGTGCAGGATACAGGAAAAAACGTGGAAGTTGCCTTTAGTCTCAGAGCAAATAGAAGCCTCCCCCCATCAGAGCTGTATTTATGACTTTTCCCTGAAAGAAAAGTTAGGGCAGTTCATGCTTTTAGTGAGAGCAGGGAGAGAGTAAACTAAAAGTTTTTGGTTTTAAAATTTTTGAAAGCCTTGAATATCAACAAATTCAGATATTTTTAATATAGTTAGTAATATTGATTAGTACCATGCTTATGTAAATAATTTCTTTTCTTGTAGTTTATCATGCAATCTACTTAGAGGAGATGGCAGCCTCAGAAGTCACACGCAAGCTTGCTTTGGCATTTAATATTCCTTTGCATCAGATCAACCAAGTTTACAGACAGGGTCCCACAGGCATCCACATTCTTGTTAGTGATCAGGTAATTGAAATTCTATTTTCTTGGCATTTTATTTATGACTGGGAGTGGAGGGTTTTCTTATGGATGCTTATTTATTACTGTTTTTTCTGTTTGATAATGGAACCCTAGTGTTTTCTGACATTTAGACTATTTTTTCTTTTACAATAAAATGAACAGAAGGATTCCTTAAACGTGACTCTTCCTCTGCCTGACTGAACTGAGAAGACAGAGGCAGCTGGTTTATATAGTTCTGAGAAGCTGCAGCAATTATTTAGTACATATTTATTTTGAGCACGCCCAAAGGCAGGGAGCATTTAAACACTGCTGAACTCTGCTTGTTCAAGTGTCTCCTCCACAGTGCCAAAAACACAGCCAGCAGTAATAGGCTCCCAGCTGGTTGTCACAAGAGTAAAAAAGAAGTATTTTACTAGTAATGGATTTTACTAGTAATGGATTTTTTTTGGTATATGCCTGCCACTTGCTGAACACAACCAAAAATACACAATTGCGTACAAAAGGCTGTGTTTAATATCAGGGTTGTTGAGGGGCGTTTTTGTTTTGTGTTTTACATTGGTTGCACTCAGAAGGTTTTGAAACTTTTTTTTTTGTAGATGGTTCAAAACTTTCAAGATGAGAGTTGTTTCTTATTCACCACAATAAAAGGTATGTTGTCTCTTTTGACAGTCTAAAACTTGTTTATTCCAGCAACAAGCCTTCTTTAAAATTATAAAAGTTTTGCATACACAGTGGCAGAAGATACTCAGAGTTCTTCCTCTCCTAGCCAGATTTCAATCTCTGTGTAGCATCTCAGGCTCTTCTTCAAGCTTTCAGTTCACAACCAGTGCAGGATTCAGTAATAAACCTTATGTAAAATCTAGTCAGACATCACTGGACAGTGATGCTGCTAATAATTGTTGAGAATGGTGAAGTTTCAAAATAGGCTAAAAAAAAATATTAAAAATCCTGGCAGTAGTAACTCTGAAGTTCAGAAATTTAATCTTAACTGAGTCCTGAGAGTCAGCAGAACTGAGCATAACATTTTGTTCTTTCTCTGGTAGTCAGTAGTCATCTTCAGTAGGCTGTTGTTGAATACCACTCTTTCTTACAACTCCAATTTATTTCTGATACAAGGTGTCAGCAAATGGCTCTAATCAATTTGGACAAATCTAATGGACAAGTTTGACTCTGTGCAAACTTTACCTACAGAAACTGTCCCTCTTTGAAGATCCAGTTACAAATCATTAATCATAACCTTTTTGTTTAGCACAAGTAGGAAACTTTAAAGTTTTTGTTGTAGATGAGTTTATTTTCAAAACCAAGTCCATACTTGGGTGTTTTGGTGAAGTGGCTTGTAGTTCTGTGGTTCTGTTCAAGAAAGACTGACATTTCCTTTGTTTTTTTCAGCTGAAAATGGAGAAGGCTTCCATATAATTCTGAAGTGACATCACACACTTGCTAGACTGATACTCCAACACAGAATGAAGTCCTGCCTAAAGATTATGAAGATCATCCAAAACCTTAGGATCTAACTTCACTGTATAAGATGTTTCATATTGAAAACACAAAATGACCTTTCTAATGAGCTGTTTGATAGGTGAACTTTCTTATCACTGCCATAGCTAAGTGTCCTCATGAGAGGTATAATGCCATGACAGCTTCTGTACAGGCATGGAAGACAATGTAAGCAAAGGTGCTTGCCCTTCACTGAAATAAGGCAAACTATGGCCAGTAGATACAGTTTATAGAAGTGAAGCAGTGCTGCTTTTCTATTATCTGTATCCAGTTGGAGATGAATGTAGACTTATTTTGGGGCATTTACCTTTCTGTGCCAGTTTGTCTATTACGTGCTTGTACCTTACGCTGATTTTATTTTTTGATGTTAGCAGAGCACATGCTAATCTGTGTGAAGATGAGTAGTTAAGGTGATAGTGATCAGGTTGTCAGGTCTTTGAGAGTAAAGCTGTCAAAACAGCTTCCCGTGTAAATTGTGTATAAGAGTGTATGTAAGAAGTGTAAATGCCAGAACAGGGCTTTTAAGAAGCCCTAGACAGATGCAATATATGCATGCAGCAAACTGCATTATCAATAGTACCTTATTGGAGGGATTAATATAAATCCTATGGGGTACCAAGTAATTGTGTTTTGCTTTAATGAATTTAATGGAAAAGAATTGCCTATGCATCCTTTATGTTTAGTTTCCTAGGTTCTCTGCGGAGCACTGCTGCAGTTTAACTCTTTGCTTGTAAAATTGTGGGTTTAAAAATAATGGCAGTGAGAAGTGGGGTTTTCAGTGGAATTATGCTGATGAGGGAAGATGACCCACTGGCACCACAGGGCTGTCATAGCTTTCAGCAGCATCGAATAAATTGCTTGAGAAACACTAAATACACCCCCTGTAAGTCTCCTTCTCAGCAGGTGAACGCCCTGCTGGCGCTCCTATTCTGGACAAATCTCTTCTTACCTTTTCAGTTGCCCTTCCTGCACCCTCCATCCATCCATACTGTACACCTGTTACAGTGCCTCTTCCATATGACCAAATATTTACTTTTCTCTGAAACAGGCAATGTGCTTTCTTGGTATTTTGGATGTGTCTTGTAAAGTCATGGCACAGCATTTCCTAGGCTAACATTAAGTGGCAATTGGTTAGGTACTTAAAGGGGATTATTTCCAGAGGTACACAAAGGTAGGTGACAGTTTCAGAGCTGTTATTCTGTGCCTTTGGAAAGTTCCAACTTGATCTCTGGCTTAAAAGCTTGGGAATAGTTTGCTTTTTATGCTGCGGTGTTCCGTGTAAACCAATACTACAGCATGTAAAAAAGCAACTTTTGACTTTTTCATTTCCCCTTTCATAAGTGGCTCAAATGCTTAGCAGAAAAGCTTCTGAAAGCTGTAGCATTTTGAAAATTTAAATTCATCAAACCTAGAGGTTTTTTTCCTATTTTTGGTTTTTTGGTTTGGTTTTTTTTTTTCTGCACTGAAAGTAAAATTTTATGTTCTTAAACATTTCTGCCTATAAGTTGTTCTTCTTTGGGTATTATTTGGTCCTAGTATTTTCCTGAACTGACACTTGTGTCTTTTTAGCTCACACCATATTCAAATCCAAATGTTTTATAAAAGTGGAAAAATCCTTGATTGGAAAGTATCCAAATATCTAATTTTAAAGAATATTGAAAGTTGTACAGTAGTTTGTCCAGCTCACTTGAAATTGGAATTAAATTATGGCACCAGCAAATGGCTTTTGTTTTTTAATAAGATGTACACATTTCAATTTAAGTATAATAAATGTTTTTCAATAATTTTGTAAATGTGCTTTTCTTTTTGTTTACTTTTTTCCCAACGCAATGAGAGACAGTCCATTGTTAAGGTTCAGATTAATTGCAAGACCTGCCCTAGCACGAATCGTAGGTCAAGGTTAGGAAGGGAAGTAAACCAGCTCTGCAGTATATCCTGCACACAGTGCATTCACATGGGTCTTCTAGCAGAAGTCTTGCTTAGATTTGAAATAATTCCAACAAATTCAAGTTTGACATCAGCTGATTGTTTATTTAAGTGTCCTATATCAGAGTAGGTTCCATTTGTTTTTGTACATCTTCAATGCAATAGACTTACAAGGTTCATTATGGTCTTAGAAAAAAAAATGAGCCAACAAAAGGCAACACATCTTGACATCTTGGTACCAATGACTGCCCTGGTACAGTTGAGAATAAAATCTGGTTCAAACTCTCATTAGACCAGCAGTGTCTTAATGGAACTCTGAAGTATGATTGTAACAGCACTCCACTACTGTGCAAAAGAAGCCCAGGTTGGCTTATTTTGTAGTAATAAAGAAATCCATGTACTGTAGTCTAAAGTGTAATTTAATCCCAAAGCTCAGGTCTTAATTCACTGTCCCCATTCTCTGTGAGTCATGAACACAACCCAGCCATTGCTGGCCACAGAAGTTCATGTTCACACTTAATCCTTTTAAGAAGTGGTTTAAAATTTGCAGGGGGGAAATGGCAGTTCTGTCCAGTAGTAGCTTTTCCAACTGCTTTTTCATTTTCAGTAAACACAGGCCCTGAACTCTTAAAACACACACACACACACAGAAAGTCAAACTTACACAAGAAAAGCTTTCTGAACTGTCAAGTAGTTTCTCTCAGATAATTAAATTGCTTAATATAAAAAAAGTTTATCTAATCGTCTAGCACTGAAAAACTAAAGATGAAAGCATGGCCTTAAGAGTTAATATGTAGATTTTTATCATCATTATTATCATTCAGACGTTGACAGCTTCTTAACCAAATGTGAAGAGTTTGGCTTTCTACATTTGAAAACCACAGGTCTGGTGTGGCTCAACTCCTGCCTACAGACTGATGAGCCCAGATGCTTTTCCCTAAAATGGGTGGGCCAAACTGAATTCCTTGCTCCATCCTGTTTTCCATTCATCTGTAGAAAAGCATGTGTGCTACACCCCTCCTGGAAGCATCCTTTCCTTGCACTCCACGGCGGTCCCGGAGGACGCGGGGATGGCGTTGGCGAAAGCACCATGGATGGCTGTGGCAGCAGCTACAGTAGAGTGCACGGGCTCTGCCACAGTGGATTTCTTAACCCCGTTCAAGGCCCATGGCATTGGGCAGAACGTGCGTCGGCGACGGGCAAGCTTTGTAAGAGCAGAGTTCAACTGAACCAAGTCCAAAACTTGGGAAGTATTTCTAGTTCTATGGGTATCTTGAGGTACTACCTTACCTTTTGACATTACCTATTAGCTCCTGTTACATAATTAAATATGAAGCTGAATCATGAAAAAGAACAAGCTGCTGTTTCACTGCAAGAGCTTATGATTACTTTGCATTTTTTGGTCAACATCTGCTAAAGCTGATTTGTCCTTAAACCTGATACTTGATCTGTGGTGTATATTACAGAACAGCAGGCTCAGTTCCTTGGCATGGCCCACGTTACAGCAGAACTTCACACCGAGTAGTGCTGACAAATGCAAATTAACTTCCAAGTTTCGTGGACTTCCACTGCGCAGCTGCTACGCTGCAATGCCCACATGTTTGACACGGTACCGCAGTTCTCATGCCAACAGAAGGAAGGAGTTACTAATACAAACCAAAGCATCACCAACTTAATCCACAGCTGCACATTACGTTAAGATTTTTACCTGGGGAAAAAAAAACGCTTTTCTTGTCACAAAACTGGATGACCAAACACCACCATTAGGACTTGTCAGGAAACCGACTCCTTCCGCTGACTTGCTGCCCCATTCTTCAACCACGTTTTCTGTGTGGCTGCACTCACTGTCAGAGGATAATACAGCATCTGCAGAGGCGCTGTCCGCTCCCTCCGACCGATGGAGGGGGTGTTACTGGAGCAAAGTAAGCATGAACTTTCACGTGAGGTAGATGAGCCTGTGGGTGAAAAGGCTGCATTATAATGGGAGAGAAAGAACAGAATTGAAAAGAGAAGCAGCACACCTCAACTGTTGTGCCAGCAAATAGTATCTCATTAAGGTTAGTTAACTATAAAGAAAGCATCTCCACAGTGGATACCTGCCAAGCTGTCTCCTTCCACTGCCCCCACAAGGCAGGTGGTCCCTGACCTAACAGATGACATACACATGGAAAAGGTTTGGGGCTGGATTCCCAGGCCTAAGGGCCCTACAGCCCACCAACTGAAATATCCATGCAGCTGTTTTACTATTGGCAATGTGTATTAACATATATTTTAGGATAGATATATATATGTATATAACATATTTTTAGGGTAAAGCATGCCACTACACCATCCTAAAAATGGAGGCCTGCATTTGAAATAATACAGAAAGAAGATAAGAGCTCATCATTCCAAGAGCAAAATGTCACAAGTCAGAACTGACAATTACTACTGTTCATCCAGGGATGTTACACACATGAGGACCTAACAGAAGGACAGTCAGACTCTTGATCCAGCCTTCCTAGCCTGGGACACCTGTAGGACTCCTACAATCTCAAGCAGTACCAACAGCTCAGGCTTTTCCATGGAACAAGCCAGGAAACACATACTCTGATCCGTTTGATTCCAGCTCGTGTGACTTGCTGACAGTCGTACAGCTCAATTCTCTCCAGGTTGTGGCAGTTCTCCAGGTGTTCCAGAGTCACATCCGTGATCAGGAGACAGTTGTCGAGCTCCAGCACCTGCAGCCTCTCGTGCCCACACGTGCTGTTGCTCAGGTGAAGAATCCCATCATCAGTGATCAGTTCACAGTGAGATAAGCTCTAAAACAGAGAGGCAAACAATTAACAACATCTCGCAGTCCTAAGCTGCTCGAGCCTCTGGACATCAGAAGTCCTCTTCAACCTCCTTCACTCCAGTGGTTAAATAGCTACAAATAATACACGGCTGAAATCCAGAGGAGTAAAAAAAGAAACTGCTTTACTTAACAAAACGGCTGTACTTGATTTTAACTTTGCTTCAAAACAAGCTGAGTCCCAAAACACATCACTGGCAAAACTCCTCGGGCCCCTTTGCTCTCTATGAATGTGGGAATTCTTTTCCAATTGTCCCACACAGTGCTAACAGCATTGTGCCAGAAACAACTTTAAAGGATGATGGAGAACATAGGGGAATAGATGAGTGTGCTCAGGGGTTACTGTTTCACAGCTGCCATGTTCTCATGCATACACCGGGACCAAGCCTGTGCAAGTCCACATAGATAGAAAACAATCACAATGGACTGATTTGCCAAATAATGATTTCAAAAAAACCCAAGCCATGAACATTTTGGCACCTCAGGCTGTACAGACAAAGAGCAATAAACATCTTGTACAGCTGCAGGAGCAGTCTTTTCTGCAACAGTCAGCATAATAAACCAAAAAAATCTGCTCCTCTTCAGCACATTTTTTTCACTCCCTTGAATTTCAAGAACACGGAAAATGATGTTGCATCTTAGGCAGTGGCACCACATAAAGCACTCTCCTCATTTCTTTAGGGAATTCATGACTTTTGGAGAAGCACGGATGATGACAACAACAGGAAACAGACATTCCTCAGAGGCGGCTTAAAAAACCACTCTTTGTCACCACTGAAATGAATGCTCTCAAGTCTTCCCCAGTGAAATGTGCAGGATCTGTGAACTCCACTCCTCTTGCCCTGGGCTCCGAGCTAGCGCCTTGCTTCATGCTCAGCCCTGTGTTTTGCCTGTACTTGTACCTAAATCTAACAGTGCCTGAAGTAGCATTTCCCCCAAGCTGTCTTTTTCAGACAGCAGCTGATGAAGAAACACTTGTAGCAGTCCAAAAGCACTTAATAACTCAGAGCAAGGAAATAGCAGTGCTCCAAAGGACCTCCTGCCAATCCCCCAACGCTAACATGTAACCTTTCCCCTCTCTGGGTACAACACATCTTTTCATTCCAGCCTGGGGACTTTCAGCCTTACTTCACCTCAGCTAGTCATGAGCATTTCCTTCCTGTTACCAGACACATAGGGTCTGTCCTGCTCTTTGAAACAATCTGCCCTCAACTTTTTTCGCCTTTGCTCTACAGAATGAGCAGGGAACCCAAGAAAGGCTGGGAGACAGGTCTGCATCTCCCCTGGAGTCTGATGGGAGCCGCCTCGGCAGCTTCCCTTCAGCTCCAGCTGGTCCAATTTTACACACCAAGTGTGAGCAGCCAGCAGGGACTCCAAGCAATACCAGGAGGACAAACTGTCTCCAAAAGACAGCAGAAATGAAGTGCTTACTCCTGTCAACAATGTTTTAACTCCTGACACCCATTCAGGCAGTCTCTCAAGTCTTCAAACACGTCAACTCTCTCCTGTAGATCCTTTCTCTTTCTCTGTGTACGTGCTCTGAACACTTGCTTTGGCTCAGAGCCTGGGAACAATCAGCAGCTGCAGGGTTAACCAACATTCATAACACACCTGCTCTTCCAAGGAAGGACACGAGGTTCTGTGAAGCTGTTGGCTAATTAGGAGTATTCCATCCCAGGAAGTAAGCAGCTTATAAAATCAGCTTTCCTGGGACGTGATATTTGGTACTGCAAGGACAATACAGGATGTACAGCCGAGTTAGTAGAACTTTGTAGAACAAATATGCCAAATTATACACACTCCATATTAAACCACAGGATTTTTGTGACTTCCTAAGCCAGCTAAAAAGCATTTATAATGTGGAATTTTACAAAGGCAATTGCTTGAAATTGTAAGAACAAAGACATATGGTCAAATTATTTTTTTGTTTTGTTAATACATACTAAATGCTGTGCATAAATCAGTATTTTATGACATACTATGAGAACTTCACACACTGTGAAGAATTCAATTGTCTTCTCATCTTCAGGACTATTATGAGTATTTGACAGTTTCTCTACTAATTTAAATATACTATTAAATACTTTAACCAGAAATTACTTCTTAAGTACATTAAGCTATAAAGCACCCTGATACTGAAGATTTGCCTATTTCCACCATCTACTGAGTCTCCAAACATGACAAAAGCAAATCCAAAGTTGATCTCTGCAACTCCAAAATGTTTGTTCCAACTGCCAATAAACTAAAGCACATCTTCAAAGAAGTTTGCAGGAAGCAAACTTGGATTGGAAGCAAAATTGGAAGCACCAAGATTAATTCATGCACTTATTTGGCACCTGCCTGTCTTGTCTTTTCCTGTAATTCTCAGCCACTGCTGTTCACACACAATCTCTAAGTATGCATCCTTCCTACCCACAGGTTATATATAAGAGATATATATATATATAGATATATATAGATAGATAGATAGATATATACACACACACACCAAAGAAATCAAGTTATCCAGTTCCCTTGGAAAAGCTGCGATGTTTTACCAATGCCACACTTCCCGGTCCATGGGCAAACACACAAAGGCCAGCAGAGAGAAGCAGGCTCAGAAAAAAGTGCTTGGGATTTATGAGGTTTTATGGTATCTCTGTCGAAGCACTGACAGCACTGATACAAAAGATCTCTTGCAAGAACTGGCTGCAACTGAGATTACAATACAAAAACGTGTCTCATGTAAATGGATCCACATCTCCTGACAACTCATTTGGTTTAACATCAAGAATAATGGTTCAGAAATGAAGCTGGACAGTTGATAAGGAAAAATAAAAAAAACCAACCATATAAAATAGTGAACAAGCTCCTTTTAAAAGCCATCTTTCTTCATGTTGCTACCTTAGTAACACTGAGTAACACTAATCATAACACAATTTAATTAAGGAAGAAGAACACCTTCCTTTAATCCCATCTAAGAACAGATTATAAAGATACTTGTTCTCTCATGTAGCTCTAAGTAGGTATAACAAATCTACACTAAAGGACAACTGGCCTAAAGTACAGGAGCTCCTACTGTAAGAACAATCTGGCAATTTTAAAATATCTTGATTGAAGAACAGACAAATTTATGTTACCTCAAATTGGTTTTGATGATCTGAAAGATCTAAGCCACCACTCCCTAGAAAACAGTGCTTTGAAATCCAGCAAGCAGGGTACCCCACTCTCAATCCTCTCCAATTATGTTCAAAAGTCAAGTCCAAGGAAACATTCCATAATTTATTATGTAAATGTAGTCCTTGCAAAAGAGTGCTTGCATGCAAAACTGCTTACAGAGCAATTGCATTTGTCATCTCTGTGTGGTTTTGTTTATTCAGTATTTGATGTGAAGTGTCATACTCCCAAAGAAAACCATTACTGAACACATGAGAATATCCATAAAGGATCTAAGTGCTTTAAATTAAATCAGATATGTAAGGAATCAAATATGAAGGATGTTAATTGTAAAATAAAAGCTTTCTGGTTTTTACTCACAGATTTGGTAACATTTTTTTAATCACACAATGCATGTAAATATTTTAGAAGTAATGTGCCGCTTTTAGAATACTTATGAAACTTGCACATATTTTGCACAGTGTCACTGTACATCAGGAATTATTTCTAGACACAGAGTGAACAGCCTGTGTCTGTACTGCAGGAGCTGTCTGTGTGTGCCATTTGGGGGGAGCATCAGAGGCCACAGAGCAGGAGTTACACTTACCAATGCTTGCAGCTTAGGACAGTGTATGGAGAGTTGTATCAATGTGCTGTCAGTTATCTGGGAATAAAAGAAACCAAAGGTCAGCCATAAGCAACAGACTGCAGAAGGGGCAACCCTCAAATAAGGTATCTCTTCCTCTACCAGATGAGGGTTCTGTTATTTCTGGAAACAACCCATCACCTGTTACCCTCCAAGTATTTCCCTGTCTAGAGTTTCCCAATAATTATTTTTATTTCCTACCATAAACACAACACTATTTATATAAACCAAAGAAAATCTAGATGAAGGTGTTAATGTACTGCATTACACTGGACATTCAATATTCCTTTTCATATTAAATCTCACCAAAACACACTCTTCCAAGTCCATCTTCTCCAGCTCATGGCAATTCTACAATAAACAAAAAATGAACAGATAAACAAGAAATTAAATAAAACAACATATAGACATAAAATCATGCACAGGACTTATAATATGGGACAGCACAGCTTGCAAGAGGAAACTGTGATCTAAATCCCTTCAAATATTTGATCACCATCAAAAGACAAAAAAAACCTGTTAAAATAAACAGATAAATTAATAAGCAATACCCCACCTCCCTCTGAAATGTCTAAATTTCAGCCTTTCCCCTATGAAGTGAAATGTCTCCTCCTTGTCCTGTAAGGTTTGAACAGGATATACCAGTGCTCAGCAGCCCTGCTTCCCTGCCCCACTCACTCCAAACCCATGGTATTTACAGCCCATGCACTAAAGCACACACATGAATCCAACTTCTGCATTTATCAGCTGCACCTAACTCATCTGGAATACTCTTAAGCCCATGGCACATTTCTCTTCGTTGTCATACACTAGCAAGAAGCCTTAAAACCAAATTGCTTTGGCAATGAATGCTGAAAATACTAAAATAGGGTCTACTTTAATGGTGGAGGGAAGCTGCATGTCACACCTACACAAGCAATTTTCTCAGCAACATTCTGAGAGACCCCCAGCAAGTTTTCAGAAATGTTTTCAATATATGATCATGACTAATTTCGAAAAAAGGATGTAACCTTGTGACCTTGCAGCAGTGCCAAACCTCGGCTCAATTCCCAATCTGTTTTTTCCAGGAACAGAAAAAAAAAGGGTTTAAGAGCAGGCTTGAGGTGACTACCAAAAGCCTGAGGATGTAGTGCTGGACAATCAGAAAACCACTTTAACCACTCTGGCTACCAAAAAGAATCATTTTCATTCAGATTAAGTATCAGCAGCATAAATCCCATTTTACAGAGTATAATTTTTGCATTCAGATTTCCCAACCAGCAAGCACACAAGTCTAATATGAAGCATTTGATACCACCAATATGCTTACTGTACATATTTACAGCATGAATCAGGGCACAAGTGCTTTTAGTTTATAATGTATAATATAAGTGTTCTTTAATTTAGAGTTATCTCCAGAACAATCTGTTATACACTGATTTTTTTATGTAGCTATCACAAGGGCCATCAATATAAAGGAAATTTGGCTAGAATACATGACATGAGTTTAGACTTGTGTTAAGTGTAATAAATACAGCTGAAACAAATGGAAAAAGAGAGGGGAAAAAAGTAAAAAATGCAGTGATAGACAGTAAATTATATCAAGTTGCAGATCTAAGTATAATCCAGAAATAAAATAGCTTTTTAATCCCCTCCTCCACTGGCTTATTTCTACTTTAATTTTCCTCTTCTCATATTGCTTCCCAGCAGGACTACATCAATTCACAGCTGCTCAGCAGCAATGAAACAGGGCGAGCTGTAACCTTCTGAAACGACCCTTACCCGTGCGAGAAGGGTAAACCCAGCATCTGTGAGATGTGAACATCTTGCAGCTTCTAAAATCCTGGAAAAGTTTTAAATGGTAAAGAAAACATTAACACAGAGAAAAGCAAAAGCATTTGAGATACAAATCTGTCTTCTGCAACTTTAAAGTTCTCAATAGCTAAAGTATATGTACATATACACATAGACACCCTCCCTGCCATTTTTCACTGTGATTTGAAATTAAAAACCAGACTTTTAATCCAGTCTATCAGAAGATTCTGACAGTCACAGAATATTTAGTGGAAAAAAATTATTCACAATTAGAGCAATTTTAAACTCTTGTTTCACTAAAAGCATAGTGACCAAGTTTTCTCACGTGTTATCTAAGGAAAAATATGGGAAAATAAACCCTGAGTTAAAGAAAGTTGCATCTAAAACCTGTTATCTAAACACAGGCTGCTGGGAAACCACAAAACTGAGAAAGTGCTTACTAGAAATCCCCTCAGAGCCTCTGCATGAAGCACAGTGAAGCAAGTTACCAGAAGGCAAGGAGCTAAAAATCTCCAAGCCCACAGTAAGAACAACAAACTATATCAACAGAACTTTAAAGAAAATGACAGTGTTTTGGAAAGATAATCCTAACATTCTTCCAAGAGGCACTGGGAAGCAGTACTGGCAAAAAACCCCCAAAAGGTCAACTGCCCCAGACAACACCACTAGTATGCACACCAGGACTCCATCCCACTAAAGATTTGTTGTTGTTTTCTTTGCCCTTTTTTAATGAACACTTTCCTTTGCAGGTGGAGTGAGTATCAAGATGAATAAAGGGAAACCATAGTGCCATGGGATGAGCAGCACAAACTAAGTACAACCACAGCAACCACTGCTGCTATACCAGAGCTGGTGGGGAGAAGGCAAGGAAAGAGGGACAAAAGAATTTTTTGTGGCACTACTGAGAGGCCTCCAGATCCTTCCACTGGCTTAGGAGGTCATTAGAACACTCTCTCTCTTGAGAGAAAGTGCAAAGGGAAAAGCCACACTAGGTGCATGAACTAATTACAACCCCACTGAAGTACAGGATGTGGGGCTCTGACTACGACTTTGCAGGATCAGCCTCTTCCAAGCCAAAAGCAAGAGGACAGCCAATTTAGAGCTGAGCAGCCCCACAGGCTTGAAAAGCCACTTCAAGTGTTACAGTCTTCAACAAGGTTCAGAAGTATGAGGGAAACTCAAGCCAAGTACAAGACAGGCACCTCTTCCCAAATAGATGGTTCTAATATCTCTGGGACTTACTTTACAGACCCACATTCAGGAATTCTCTGCCCTTCCATCAAGGGCAGTTAGCAGCCTATCATAAAATACTCTCAGCTACTCTAAAAATTGCCTATAATACCAAATAGGAAGGGGAGAAACACCACCACCACAAAAAAAACATCATGATTCAGGTCACATTTGTCACCCTTCTAACTCCTTTCATCTCTTACTTTCTACAAACCCCATCTCATTCCATAGTTGACTTTAAAGAGGTGCTGGAGAGGGAATGACATCTGCAATGATATCCAAAATAGTGAGGATGCTACTTCCTGCACACCCAGTTGAAAAGACAACTATAGAAACAGAGGAATAAGAAATCAGAAGACAAGCAGCTCTAGCTTTCCTGAAATTGGGTGTGCAGACAGTCAGGGCAGGAGAATGGGAGTGAGCTGTATACACACATGCTGCATCAATCAGACCCCAGAATGAAAAAACAGGTGGGAAGGCACTGGGAAGCATGGAAATAATGAGCAAAGTTCTAATTTTTGCTTTTGTTTTAGTGATTGTGCTTAAATACAGAGGGCTCTTCTTTCCTGTAACAGCTGACATGAATTTCCCACCCAGTGATTTGTGAAAAAGTAGCTAACATAGGAGCTGATGAGGCAAAATGATATTCAAAGTAGATTCTCCACACTTATGAAGAAATGTTCTCCAAGACAGAGTGGCATTCATTGCCTACAGCTGCTTTTTGGGCACACCTGGAATGTCTATGCACTCAGCACCTCCCTCCTCCTGTGGAATAGCAGCTGGTGGGGCTAAAAGGAATATGATCCTAACTTTCACAGCCCCACCTAAAGACATTCATGGTTCACAGGTGCTTTTCTTGACAAGCCTTGCCAAAATACCTACGAGTAGTTTAGCATTAAAAAGTGCTAATAAAGGAAAAAAGAGAGAAGGTACCAAGCACCTGAAAGAGCAAATGTAAAGAGGGATGACATGACACCTGCATGTTGATGTGAGAAATATAGCTGAAGAGTCTGCTGAAAGCTTGGCCTAAATCTTTGTCCAAGGAGATATTTGTGACTGGTAACAACTGAATCAGGGAAATGCAGCAGTATTATGGAAAGCAGCATAGATACATATAGAACATTCAAGATCCTGAAGTGAAGTGAGAGTAACCCAGCACAGAAAATAGTCAAAAATTTCCTAACAGGGCCAGCAAGTCCAACAGAGGCAGCAGAGTTTTCTTTCACAACACTGAAATATTCATAAGGTACAGAACAAGTGTGGAATTACATTTCCCTTTGATTTCCAACATAATTTTTATCAACTACTTTCCATCCATGATCCCCAAAGTCTAGCTGTAACCAGCTGTATCCTTTGTTCTTCCAACGTGCAGTAATCCTCAGCAGTAATCACTGCAAAGCGTCATTTTCTTTCTCTGTGCTGTTCCTCATTACAGGAGGAGAGCAGCGGACGCCTTCCCCCTTGTGGCTGACAGTTTTCCTACCCAAGTCGAAACAATTCCTGGTGCCCTTGGAAAGAATTGCACAACTAACAGCAGTTTAGACCTCCTTTTATTTCCCATCTGAGATGCTAATAGAGAAAATGAGAGAAATGCTGGAAAAAGACCAGCAATAACAGCACAGCTTTCTAGGGAATGCCAGTAAGTGGTGCCAAAAGACTCGTAAGCCCCTAATAAATATGAACAGGTCCCTGTTCAAAGACAAAGGGGACTGCCAGCCTGGAATTGTCTTAAGGACAGGTCTTCCACACTAACAAAAGCTCTTTTTCACCCATTCAGCTAAAGGAACACTGTGTGTCAGCATATGGTACACTGGCATTTCAATGCAGCATCCCCTAAATTTTACAAACTACTCATTCCTCCACTATCTGTGACTTAAGGATAACAAGTTCTGACTCCTGCATGTTGCTGTCATAAATGGCAATTTGTCATCCAAAAATCTTGTCTTTTTTATTTAATTTACATTAAAATTAGAAGTATTACCTGTCTCTACAATATATCTGCATAATCAGGGAGCTGCTGATGGTTTTTGGTTTTAAAGCCCACCATAACACATATGTTTGCACACAGTGTGGAAGTTTATATTATCTTTAACTGATAAGCCCCTATTGTTCAAAACATCTCTCATAAATATCAGTCCTCAATGCTTGCAAAAATGTGAGCACACTTTATTTCAGAGTTTAAGAACACCAGGCTGTACTGCAGAGCATATTAAAAGCACTTTTATAATAAAATCTTTAAATATAATAATCAGATATAATTTAGCTATTTTTTGTAATAAAAATAAAACCACATCAGAGTACAAACACCACAAGACACAACACAACCACAGGTATTTTTAGCTTTTAAAAAAGTAATGGGCTTTTTATCTTCTTTTTTTCTCACTTGTAATTAGTACTTAAAATATTTAGCTAGAAACACAGAATTGAACTGCTGGGTTCAGCACATCTTATTTGTTATCTATTAACTCTTGTTTTTCTGATATACAGTGAACTACATTAATATGAAGATACAGAGGATCAGCCCTCAAGTTTACGCACTCGTAACTTAATGTTTTGGTTGCAAATGCAGCTCATCTTCCAAAGTGAATTTCTTAGATCAGGCCAGTGAGAACATGACATACAACACACTCATGACATACTTACTTCAGCCTTGGACAGTTCAGACCAAGTGCTGTGAGAGAAGCATCTGTCAGGTTGCTACAGCCTGAAACACAGAGTGACTGCAGTCTATGACATCCTCTACAGATTTTCACAATGCCTTCATCTGAAATTTGCTGCAACACAGAAGAAGGCTGAAGTTACTTCTTTATCAAGCAATCAGCCAAGAAAAAAACTCAAGACACTGCTACTGAACTGCTACTACCACACCATATAACCAAGGCAACCTGGATTTTCAACCAAAAAATACAGTTGTGAAACCACATAAAATGATAACACTGAAGATAAATCAACATTTACAATTCCTACTCAATTATGTATTTTTCCATAGACCATAAGTCCTACTCTAAGGCATTCTGAAGCACAAAGTGAGACTTGTTTGTTGTTGTCTTCCTCTTTCACTTTGCTTTTGTTTTATAATTTTTTACCTTTTTTTTTTTTTTTTTTTAATTGTGCTCACTTCTTATATATTGCTGGGGTCCATGTCTTTTGTTCAAGTGACTGTGTAAATTTGGGAACAGTGCAAAAGAGATCTTAAAGCATCATAGCAGGAGACATAATAAGTACCTAATTTGCATTGGAGCAATAGGACCCAAATGCAAAATCCTTCACCTACTGATAATTTTTGAAGCAAGAGTTACAGGGAAACAATTACGTATAATCCATTCTTTATGGAAGGTAAGGGGAAAAGCCAGATTTGCCCTACCCTATACAGCTGTCTTTAGATGAAAGATTTAACTCAAAAGAAGACTTTTCATTTCTCAAAAACATTTTGTAGTAGATATTCTGTAAGGAGTAACTCCAAATTTAGAATATGAATGAGTAAGTTTTCTCTCTAAAACAGGAACTGTAAGAAATAGCCCCACTGCACACAAAATAGCAACAGGAACTGGATTACTGTGTGTGTGCAAAAACGATTTTGTTTACAAGTCTCCTGTTCAGGAAAAAGCTCTCTCCTCCTCCTCCTCACACTATGAAATTAATTTTTCTGCTATGGGGAACAGGTTGTTTTATTTCCTGGCTTAATAATACTCATGCAATAGTAGCAAAGACCCCCACTGTATTTTTAATAGAAAATACACAAGCCTTGTATGAGCCCCTCATTTGAGTAAGCTCATACAACTGTAGCATATTTCTGATACTATTATCACAAAAATATCCTTTCCAAGATGAAAACAGGGTGAAAAATAGCAGTAACTCAGCACAAAGGTAGATTGCCTTATGATCCTCCCACCCTAGCCCAGCACTTTTTAGTATCAGAAGTTTAGATTTGCAACTAGGTCAGTCAAATTACTTTCATCAGAAAACAGAAGTCTTGTGGTTTTTTTTTTCAGGGATACAGAAGGATTTGTATAATCTACAGGCAGAAGATAAGTTTTGGAGTTCTGTCCAAATCAGACAGGTACTTCTAGATTTAACTTTCCAAAATCATGTTATTTTCTGGAACTGTTCTGTTTCCTTTGAAAAATACTCACGACACTGTTACTGGGAAAAGGGACTGCTTTGAAGGCAAGGGCTATGTAAATTTTATGCTCCTATAAAAAGCCCTCAAGTCATATATGAAAATTTTCCAGTCTGAAATTGCTTGTAATTTAAATGCCCATATCATTGTCAAGAAAGAAAAGTGTTTGAAAAATGCCAGCAAGTTTCTAAAAATCTTTCTCTTAAGATGGAACCTTTCAGATGTGCAGTTTCCAAAGCTAATACAATTTCATTCCATAGCTGCTGGAGCTGGCCTGGCATTTTTACAGGGCCCACAAAACAGAGTCACTAGAATTACAGTGGGAGGTCATATAAAGCATAAGGAGACCTGCTGTGTAAAAATCCCTTTGATCATATGGAGCCTGGATGCTTCTGGAAGTGTGCTTCCAAGCCATAGTAAACAGGACACACCTCCAGTGAAATACAGCTTTAGAGCACAATATTAGGTAGGATACACAGACTGGCAACTCAAAAAACTCAAAGGAAAAAACACTTTCCCTTGGGAGGTTTTTTTGTTTGCACTACATAACAACAAACATTCTGACCAAGGGAAAGCTCTGGTGCACTTCTGTGCCAGTGCCACCGTTAAGTGGAGGAGATAAGACCTAATTATTATCAGACTTCTTGAGATCCTTCCACAAAAGCAGTCAGAAAGGCTGGCCTTGACCTATCTCATTAGTCCCAGGCAAAACACAACAGAAAAAGAACATGTGAGAAGGACAGCAAAAGGAAGAGTAAGAGGGGAAGAAATTGCTTACAGACCTTATTTAAGTGTGGTTCTGACAAAAAGAAGGAACTTCCCTTCACTGCTGTTATCTTTAAGTGCCCAGCTTCAGTGGGCACCTACATTCAGACTGAAAAATTCTCTTTCACTAAACATCTAGTTCATGGAAGCTCAAGCTTTGTATTTGTATAGCTCTTATTTTTTGCAATTTTAATGTTACTTTTAATAATCCCTAACACTCAAAAATATTCAACACTTTAAAGAAATCTATTAGGTTTAATTCTTAACAAAAAATGTTCCCATGCCACATTCATTCTGGAATAATCTGTAAAACAGATTTGAAAGTTTTGCAGGTTTTTATGATACCTTTTAGCAACAAAACTAGAAAACTTTTCAAAAACAAGCAAACAAAAATATAATTTCATTATTCAACTCTGCATGCCTGAAACAACAAAATTCTAATTTATTTCAATATCTTTTAAGGCTTAATTGCAGGGAAAGAATAACTTAGATATATTTAAAATCTAAAAGAAGGCCTTTCCCATTCCTGAAAAGTCACATCAGTAACAATGAAAAAGAACCAGAGCAAAGAAAATTTGTGTTCTCTATGTAGAATTAAAAGTTCATGAATGATTCCCAGGCATTTCATTACTAATGAATGTGTTCTCCATTAATATTGAAAAGACATGCCCTTCTGCCACTTAAGACAGCTCTGAATCATCTTCAGCTATGATGCCATTACATTTTACTATTATGGAGCCCAGAACATGACTTCTGCTCAATTAGAAACCTAAGAATTATGAATAGACCAAAATGCTATACAGTTAGTGAAATTTGAATGAATGCAGTTAATTCTTACTCTGGAGCTTACCACAGTTAGAAGATGTAATGAGGGGGAAAAAACCCCAACACTTCATGTCAAAACTCAGCTGTAGAAACAACCAGCTCATTTAAAGCTACTATTCCACACAAAATCCTGTAAACTGCAGAAATGTACCATCTTACTTAAGTGTAAAGCAGATCAATTCATTAGCATTCAAAAATTATTTCTGATTTTTAAAGAATGTACCTTTGGAAGTTTCAAATACTTACTGTACACGATTGCAAATTCAGGATTACAAGCTCATGACAGTGATTTTGAATGTGTTTCAACGCTTCATCTTCTAACTGGATTTAGTAATTAAATTGGACATAGGAAAAGAAACAAGAAATTAAAAGCACAGCAAAGCAGCCCAAAAAATGTACACATCTTGCAATATGGAACAAAATACTATAACAAAAATGACATTTTTTAATTCATGGAGATTTCAAAAACCCAAAATAAAATTTTATTCCTAAAGGATCGCCCAAGCAATTATGTACCTGTGTGCAACCTCTAAGAAATAGAGCTTTTAGTCCACTACACCCTTTCACCAGTGCTTCAATACCATCCTTCGTAATCTGATCACACCAGGAAAGATTCAAATGTTCCAGATTTCTGCAACCCTCACTGGGAGAATTAAAAAAATACATAAAGTTAAATCCAGCCTTCAAATAGTCATAACAGTGGGAAACCCAAATTAAACACACTGTTAGAAATTAATGATAGCCAGTGGACTGTGCCAGGCCTCCACAGAAAAGTCATGAGAAAAGACCACACACAAGCACCACAGTCTACACCCCAGAAGTCCTAGATATAGAATACAGCCAGTGCTGATTCACAGTATAAAGGTTCAGCACCAATTTTTAAACTTTATTAAATGCTGAGCAGCTCTTTAAACACTTTTCTTTAACACAGAACACTGAATATTCTTACCTTAAGCCTTTTAAAGAACTGTTTGTAATGGCTACGCAGGATGTCAGATCCAGATGTTTCAGCTTGGAACAGAATCTGCTAAGACTGTAACACGTGCTGCAAAACAGCAGACACACTAAAAATACCTTCAGCTACTTCTTTTTCCAAATTTTCCCATCAATCAAAAAACCTCTTTGACTTACCTGTCAGTGATTTTTGTGCACCCATTCAGATTTAAGTGTTCGATGTTTCTGCAGTTCTGTGCAAAGGTCCTAAAACAGCAACAAAAAGCTGAATTAATATAATGTCCTACTGCAATGCAGTCACTAGAGAGCGCTCTGTCCCGTACCTCCTCCCACCTTGGTCAAAAAGCCTGATCTTCAAACCCCAGAGCAACTGCAAAGTATGGCTCAAATACATCTGTCTCAGTGGTTGCTTCTTCCTTTTCCTAGCTAAGACCAGTTTCTGATCTTAGGAAAGTGTTCTTTCTCTCTCAAACACCACTTGGCCAGGTGGTTATTTCTGTCATATATAACTTGCTTCAAATACTGTAACAAAAAACTCAAAGGGCATAAACAGAAAGCTTCAGGTGTTACATCAGTTAAACATTAGGCTTCTGGGGAGAGTTTTTGCACATCTCATTAGTGAAGCCTTTGCAAGTCTTAATAAGGCGCTTGCTCCCACCGCAAATGGAAAGGGACACACCTGGTGCAATACCAAAGTGTAACCTAAGCCTACTGAACCATCAGTGGAAAAAGCTCTGTAGACTGTAAATTGCTTCTTCATTATTTTAAAAAATTAAAAAGTATCAGTGTGCTCTACTGGGTATGAACTTTAAGGAAGATTGGAGCCCCTATACTGCTGAGAGCCTGTATGTATCATTATACTAATTTCCCTGAAGAAATACATAAACTTTCTTTTCATCTGTGCAAAGTAATATTTACAGCTGCACTGCATTTCAGAACACTGTTTTTATACCCATGTTTCCTTCAAATGGACTTTATTGGCAGCAGGGAGGGAAACACACAAAAACAATTTGTCTGGAGTCTTGCCCTGGTTAACAGATCTGACTACATGCTCAGCTGGTAACAACTTCTGGCTCTCCAGTGTGAATTGAAAACAATGGAAAAAAATCCCGGCAAGCAGTTATACTGGTGAGAGTTTCCACTTGAATTCTCAAAACAGCTATTCCAATATTCATATACTGGAGGAAGATTTACAGTCAAGACACCCTTCAAATCACTTGGAAAGATGTTACACTTTGGAGGAACAGCAAACTGCCTCTGAGATTCAAGCATGGGGCATGTCCTGACAGACCTGCCACAAGCATTCGGTGCTTACACGACCAACACCTACATCAGTAACTGGTTATTTTACTCAAAAGTTGATGTAGAAGAAGGATAAATATAAAACAAAACTAGTCTATCTGGAAACAACTAAACACAAATAGCAAAAATCACTTTCAGAACACGTACCTGAAAATTAATGCTGCATTTACTCTAGAATTTACTCTAGAGACAAAAGTCAATGAATTGACTTACTTGTAAATTTTAGAAATAGCTAAAGGTCAGAGCACACTAGTTTAATGTCCACTGCTTAACAAAATCATTGTGCTTATATTTTCCACTTAAGAATGGTCACACTACATCAGACTGAACACCATCCAGCCCAGACTCCAGGGAGAGAGGAGGAAACCGTAAGTGCAAAAGGCCAGACCCCAAAGCCTTCCTCCAAATGTTCTTCGAGCCCTAAAGCACTTGTGGTTTAGGGACCATCAGGTGGAGGTAGGATCTTTGGATTTAAATACTCACAGAAATATCCAGAGGAACCTGGCTAAACAGTTTGCATTGGAAAAACCTTCTATGGATTCAAACATTCTTCTGGGAACAAACTGCACAGTTCAGCTCACACACTGCGTGAAAGAAGGGTCACTGTCCTCTCTAGAGCCTCCCAAGATGTGTCTTGTTGCCTGCCTGTTCTTATTTAGACCAGGAAGAGAATCCCAGATGTTTTCTGATTTTGTAGGCACTTAATTGTATTTGTCTTTATCCTTTCTCCAATTGCTAGGGTCATCTCTTGTCCAGACTAGATGATAAACAATAAAAGGACCACTAATCTTGATAATCTGACTGTTGTAGGATGCCAGAGTATTGTCTGAAAACATTTTAACCACTTGAAAATATCAATCAATGGAAGAAAAAGATGATTCAGAAAAGCACAGCTTTAATTTCTTAGTTAATTTCTGGAAAATAACAGAAGCTATATTTTGATCTCAAACTGATCACTCATTTAATCAACATTAAGGCATTTAGTACTTCTCTAAGTATCCCATTTTGGTAATCAGTCAGGACTCAGAAATACAAATAGGCATAACAGTAATTTAATTGCATTTAGGCACATTAGGAAACAAGTGATGTCTTAATAGAGAATTTTACTTACTTTAAAGAGGAGTCTCCAACACCAAGACATCCTCTCAGACTAAGCTGTCTCAGGAACCCACCACACCTTTTTGATATATTTTCCACAACACGACCCTTAAACCAAATAAAAGGAAGATTTAGCTGAGTTTTATTCTGACATAATATCCTAACCAAATTAAAAATCCCAGGAGTTAAGACTAGCCTCAGCTATACACCACTAGAACTACAACTCTTTGAATTTCTTTTGCTGCTTTAAAAAAGAACAGTTACCTGTTGAGAATCTCCACTCCCACTCAGGTGCTATTCAATTCAATCTTTAATTCTCTCTTCTTCCTTCAATCACACACAGCTCAACTTTTTGTCACAGCAGACTTTACCCACTAAGACTACTAAAATGAGCTTCAAGTTTTCTTCGATGTGTTGGGAACTGCCCAGAGGTGGAATGGAAGGCTTGGCCTCTTTATTCTTTATTCTCAGTCACTCCTATAGCACTTAAATTGAAATTGCCCACAGAGACCTGCTTAGGCCAGTACATCATGACAACCTTTGGTAAGTCCTTGTTTTACAGCTCCTGCATAGGGTAGGGACACTTGCAATTGAAAGGTGCCAAGCACCTTGGTGGAAGCAGCCAACAATAGGACTAATACCTAACAGCACTGTGCATTTTTTTTTCTCTCCCTTTATTTTTTGAAAGAAGAAATATGTATAGAATTACAGATTAGGGGATTTTTCTGTTGTTGTTATATTTTATTGTCCTTCTCTAATATTAACATTCTGGTCTTCACTATGGGAAAATATTTTTTTATCAGTGCTTGTTTCTTGGTCTCTAAATAACATTGCTTGTCTTTTACTACAAAGAATTTGCACCAAAACAAAAAAACCTGAAAATCATATATTTTAAAAATCTTTTCAATCAATCAATATTAATTCTCAGCAAATGCCAAATACCTTTACTGTAAGGATAAATTCTTGAATGAATAACATATAATGCAAGTTCAATTTACATTGCAGAAAAAAGCCAAATCCTAAAGAATTATTCAAAGAAAATACAAACAAATAATGAGGTAAATTTTCCCCAACCCATTTATTTCTTTAATCACTTAAAACCTTCCAAAAACCAGCATACTAAAGAAGACAACTTTAGTGCATCCAAATGCATTTAGCTGTTTGAATAATTTGTCATTCAAAAAAACTAGTTTTTCAACCTACCCCAGCTTACAATTGGTTCCACATACCAAGAAATCCGAAGCTACATTTAAATTCAAGATCACACCTTTTTGATATAAAAGAAACACTTTTTATAGGATTCCCCCACACACACTTTATTCTCTACCATGTGAAGTCTTAAATACAGAAAATTTCCCAAAAACTAATTTTTCTTAATTTGATATTCTCAGGTCAGGTACTAACTGAAAAATCACAAAACAGCTCGTCCAACTGAGCACAAAGTTGTCAAATACAATTGGGAGTTTTTACCCAAATTCACAGACAAAAAAAATACATTACTAAGAAGCTAAACAGAGTTCTTAGACACCTAATGTGAAATTATTTTGTTGAAGAACGGATTAGTGTAATAACTTCTTGCTGAACACACTTTTAGGAGTAAATTTAAAGGGTATATACTCCAAATGTACTTAAAGATAATATACTGAAGTAACTGAATTGCTCCAAACCACAATAGCTTTTTATAGAAAAAGAAGATCATAACTTCGTTTCACTCCTCCTGAATCCCATGCCACAGGTATCTCAGCATCTCAGAGGGCAACACCGTTAGGTAAAATGACAAAAATATTGAAAACTTTAAAATACAATACTGTGTTTCTAAATACCAAAATGATTGCAAACACAGAAAAGGCCTATCAACAGGAAGGACTGCAGACCTGTTGTGTTTTACTTTCTCTCTTAGCAAATGAGGAACACAAGATTTTTAAAGGCAACTGAAAGAAAACCTGACTTCAAAGCTCCAAGTCTTCTTTGACACATTTAGATTGAGGCAGATGCCAAAAATCTTTCTCCTACCTCTGCAAGATCCTCTTGTTTAAGATGAGTAGATCACTAGAGTTTGCAATAATGTTTTAAAAGAGCGGTGAAAAAAATTTACCCTCTACGTTACTGTAAAGCTTTAGGAACAGTTTGTACCATGGTTAGCAAAATGTAGCAAATTAAACACATCTGGATTTTATTTATGCAGCTAAGAAGCTAAAACATAAAATACAGAAGCAAATCAATTATTGTTGTCTATATTTAATTTGTATCTAACAACAAATAATAAACCAGTTCAGACTGAATCAAGGAATTGGTGTTACTCACTAGTTTTTTTCCTTCATTTTCAGATGTTTTCTTTTATTTTGTTATGCACAACTATGACAGCATTAATGCAGACATGTTTTTCTTACAGAAGACAAGTCTGCCCTAAAACCTTTCATTGTACACTGGAAACAACTTTACTTCACACGTATCTGCATTTCACACAAGGTTGAAACCTTGTAAAACAAATGGTCATAGAATGGTAATTGAGTACACCAATATATCAATACCAAATCAAATCTAGGGAAGTCTGCAGTAATAAAAGTTGTCTAGCATTTTAGTGCTTTAGTCTCCAAATCCTATAGCCAGGTGTTCAGTGAGCTTCCAGCACTAGGTGGCCCCCTCATAGAGGAATTTGGGAACAGCAAAACTATCCTCTAGATCATAAAGTGATTCCAAGAATCTCACTCCATCCAGAGGCACCATTTACACCTTTCCTTTCTGGAAATGAGCAGGTTTGGATTTCTAGAGCCCAATATGTGTACAATATATGAGAATCATCTGATACACAGCTGGCAACCAAAACCAAAACATGCAACCAGAAAAATAAATAAATAAATAAATAAATAAATAAAATAAAAGGCAAATAGAGTTCTTTTTCATTTGCTCCTTCATAGTACTATTTTCTTGAACTTAGTCTTTAAAAGATGTGAAACCAAGCACAGTATGTGGGGCACTCAAAATGGGCTATGCTCTTAAACATCTCAATAGGAATGAAAAATACCCTAAAAATGAAAAAGACACTAACCTCTATATCCGTCTGGAAGTTAAAGAGGTCTATTCTTTGCCAATTGCTTCCATCCAGAGCTAAAACGTTCCATGCCTACAGAAAAGAAATACATAAATAGTTTATTTATTACCTCCACCACCCGCTCCCTTAATTTTCCTCTCAGTAACACAAATATTACAAACTTGACAATTTCAGGCAGCATTTAAAATAAAAAGAATTGTAGATATTAGTACTCATACAGTACAAAGTAGCTAAAAACATAGAATTTACAGAAATTAATCTCAAATCTCCTAAATGGATTACACTTCAAATGTTAACTTGTGGCTACAAAACATACAGGAAAGCAAGATATTAAATGTGAAGCACGTACACGGAAAGAATTAACCCTCCATTCTTAAAAAGCTTTTGTAAAGTTTTCTAATGAGTTACTTTTGCTAGATCTAAATGGAAAAAAAGTAGCTGCAGATGAGATTCCTTTCAATAAAACCACAGTTCCTCAACCTCACTAGTTACTATTCTGAGAAAACAGAAACCTTTCAGAAAACTGCTGACTTTCCACTATTAGCACCAGGCCTTTCCTTTACACGTGCTAAGTTCCATGTACATGTTTGAGAGCTTGTTCTTCACTGTCGAAGCAATAGTTGTTCAAAGTAAAGCAAAATTAAAAAGCCAGAGAAACATAGATATATGCAGAAAATGAGAAAAAAAAAAGAATACTGCATCCAACCGATAGGTAGTTTTCAGAGAAAGATACAATTTATTTTGGTTTTCTTATGCAGTTTTGTAGGTTTCAGATTACACCTGATGTTACTTGACTCACAAGACTTACTGAAGTTGCAGGACAGGGTGAAATGAGTAAAGAATGAAATAATTACACAATTATACATTAAAACAAACAACCAGTTAAACTCCAAACCAAGCCCAACTGTAAGAGAAGGAAGAAAAATATGAAATAAAGTTCATCCATGTTATATAATAATATAGTTCATTGTACACAGTTGATGTAGAAATAGAGTATTACTCATTTTATTTCAAGAAAAAAAATGAAGATAAGCTAAACATAAAAACTTACTTAGCATGACTTCACTAATACCTTGTGTGTGCCTTTTTCCTCCACTAGTAGTTCATCTACTTAACACCTTTTGTACTTGGCAAGAAAATGATGGATGTACTTCTTAGACACATGGCGCACATTAACCAAACTACATGGAATTTTAAGCAGCAATTACAATTGAAAAATAGTGTTATACAGCCACATGCTTTATAAAAAGCAAATGCCATCATGCCAGGCTGGGCATAATCCCTTCTCCAGATACAGAGCATACACGACTGGATATCTTTTCCACAGCCTTTAGACAGAACTCCTGTACACAGCAACTAAGTCCACATCTACATGCAAAACTGGGACCTTTTGCTAAAAATTGTTCATTTGCTTTAATAAACTAAGAGACTGAGAATTTATTTTTTTGTAAACAGTAAGCAAATTGCAATGAATTCCATTATTTGCATGTAATTAAGAGAACAACATAAGCAACAACCAAAAAATCCCAAAAGAAATACATACCTTGGAAACTTGTGCACAGCGACACAAAGTAACTATGTCCAAGAAAGAAAATATTCTAGAAAGAAAGGAAAACAACTACAATTAAAATGTTTAATTATAAAGGTGGACTATTGTATGAATTCACGGTTCTGCAGTTCTGTGGAAAGACACAAGCAGCAGACTAAATGCTATATGACTGTTTTACCAAATTATTTTTGGCTATTGAGACTTACAGAATAATATCATAGCTATCATCTAAAGACAGTCAACACCAACATATGAGAACGTATGAAAACCCAGCAGGTGCTGCTTCTGAAAATCTATTTTCTAGTCCCTCTCCCTAGTATAACAAATAGTCTTTTCTTCTTAATGCATAGAAACTAGCTTATATTCCTTTAGTTGTGCTACAATTAAAGAAGTAACTTTATGAACAGATGAAGATTTCAGAGGTTGGTGAAGAGTAAGAAATAGGTAACACATAGATAAATCTAAGTTCAAGAATCTAAGATTTAATACAATGAACAATGAACCAGATTTCTGAAAGGATTTCACAGTGACTACCAAGCCTAACACAGTATCTTTTTTAAAAAATTACAAGAAACAACTACAGCTAAAAATTCAGATTTACTATTCTGATCATGGAACCATTTCTCAGGGTTGTCAACTCTTAATAGTTTACAGAAAGAAATTTTTCACAGTCAAAATGAATTTTGCTAAATACCATTTCCAAACACCAACAAAATTGGCTCAGAGAATGTTCTCGGTGAAGAAGAAATCATTAACTTAAGCATAAAATATAGATCCTATTAAAAAATAATTTTGTATTACAGAGAATGAAAGCCATGAAATATATGAAAGATGTTCCTGCAATTCACTGATAAACTGCTATCTGCTTCCCAAGGAATTTTTCAGACATCAAATACATGAGCCATAATAAGAACAATTTCATATTATAGTTAGATGCTAACATTGAGGAGCAAACAACTAGTAATTTAATCAGCTAGTTGAATTTAATCACATAACATTATGGTTACTGCTTTTCAAATGAAAATCTGAAGGTAGAGCTCAAAATAGATACCTGCATCTTAAGCACTATTTTAGCTGTGGTAAGGGCTAAAATTGTGATGAAAGTACTTCTTAAACATAACAATCTTCTGGACATTCATTATGATTACTTCAGATAATAATCTTCCAATATTTCATTTGACATCTGGAATTATTTTTGCTCTGTTTTTACCATACAGTAATACTCTTTCTCAAAAAAAATAATAGCCAAGCAAACAGAAAGACAGATGTTTTCAGAAGCTATTAAACAGTTTATAAAATCCTGTCAATAACATTTATTTTGATACCATCTATTTTGACATTTGAACATCCTTTCTGAGGCCTGTTCACTTTAGGAAGCTTTAGTGGCATTTAATGCACAAAGTACACAGTGTGCTTAGAAAATCACTGGACTGTTCAGATAAACACTGAGAAGTGTTCTGTCTCTTTTAAGAGCATCATAAATATCAGCGACTCACCAGTAACCCTCTTCTGCAATCACCTTTCTCCCCACCATGAGGGAAATGTCAGCAGATGAGGGTGTGTGGAGATTACATGAGAGAGAGCTGCAAAAGCTTCTTGGCTTGCAGAAGCTTCCTCAGAACTACTGTGAGAGTGGAACCTGAGGGTTATCTCAGATTTACAGAAGCACAAAAGACAGATTTCCGTGTTATTCGTAACAAAGAAAGAACTTATGACACAACACCCTTGCCTAAATAAGAACATGACATGTTTTAGAAGTGAGGTATCCAGTTCTGCTGAAATAAGAAACAACAGAAGAAACTGTAAAATGTTGAGGAAAGGGTATTTTATACACCCCCACCACTCTTGAGTTGTCTGGCAGTCTTTCTTCATGTTTCATTGTTTATTGCTGTTAAGAGATTAACACTGATGCAGGATTTCTGCTACAAAATAAAAGTTAAACTAAAACCAAATGGTGAACAGATGTATTTATTTTTTCTTCATTCTGTATGAAGTGACTTTTCAAAAAGTTAAAAACTGAAAGTGGTTATTCTATATTAAGAGAAGAAATATTCTAGCAAGTGTAAACATTTGTGATGCTTTTAGGGGGTTTGTTGGTTTTTTTTTTTTTGTTCTAGAGAAGAATGTTTCCTGCAAGGCAGCCCAAGCTGTCCCCATCAAAACAGGTAACAACATTAAGACACATTATCAGCAATCAAAAGCACAATTATTACCCTTCGCTTAAATAGTGTAATGGGCAAGAGATGCCATTATAAATACTTTTATAATTCCAAAGAGGCATCTTGCACACATGCTTGAAAACCCTTTTTTCCATGCTTTTCTATTTATTTGCCCTCTATAATACAGTCTTTCACTTGTACCATTAATACATACTTGCTTGTCTCCTTGCAGTCCCACAGAATTACTAGCAAATCCTTACCAGTCAATAGGGCATAAGACTCTGAGGTTCAAAGTCATTTCAAGTCCTTAAAAGACTTCAGAGTCTTTAAAGACTTTAAAGGCAACCAACAAAATGAGATGGAAACACTGATACTGTCAGTAATCAGTCAGTGTCAGACAGTGACACTGTCTGGCATTTGGGTGAAGGACCATCAGCAGCCACTTGCAATTTTAAAAAGTGGAAAAAACTACCAAGCAGAGCAGCTGCTGGTTGTATAGCACTTCTGTCCTCTATGACCACAGCTATGTAGATGGAAGCAGCCAGCAGCAGCAATCATTTCCACTTCAGTCTTTGGCATGTATTAACACAAGGAAATGGAAATTAATAAATTCACAGTAACGTTTAGGATCATCTAGTCTGAGTTCTAGTGTCCCAGGTTATTCAATTCTCCACAGTTAGCCTGTATTGAGCTCAAGAAGGAAAATACACTTACCAACACTTGGAGCCCTTCAAGCCTTTTCATCCCTAGGCACACACCACTCTGGACATGTGCCTCATGAGTTTGGCCTTGGAGACCTTTCAATGTTAACAGTCCCTACACCACATATGAGCTTCATGCCAAAGGCACAAAGAGTTGTACAACCTTAGAGTCCTCAACTCCCTCATGGCAAACTAGCACTTGGCTAATGCCTAACTTACAGAAAAGGATCTATTCTTCATTTGAAAGCCTTCAAGACATGGAAAATCATCACCTTCTCTGGTAGTTTGTTCCACTGGTTAATCACTCTGTCAAGATGTTTCCCTTATTTCCAAGGTGAACGTCTGACTTCCAGCTCTATGCTATTTTCTACTTTTCTTCACCAAATTAAAGAGTGCTTTAGCAGTTCATACTTTCTCTTCATTGAATATTAAAGCCACTTATCATGTCAACTTTAATTCTTATTTTAACAGTTGTTTCACTTCTGTTCTTTAAATCTCTTTTTCTCTGCCCATTATTTTTTCAGCATGTTTCTTCAAACGTAGACATCAGAAGCATGTGCAGCACTAAAAAATTTATTAGTATCAACAAAGCTGTACACAGACATGAAATATGATTTCACTACCCTCATTTTTCAAAGCCATTTCAGGCCATTGTAACAGCCTTTCTGACAGAGCATCAGAAAAGAATTTTACAGTATCTCACCCATTTCACTATCACACTCTGCTCTGGGAGTACACAGCCCAAGCCACAGCTCTTTCTTACCCCTGCATATCTATCCATGCAAAATTAACCTGTAAAATTAATCTTGTTTGAACATACAGGATTTATCATGTTATTAATGAAATACCTTAGGAGTGCCATGTGTTCCTAAGGCTTAACCATTAATTAATTAATTAACCATTGTTTTGTGTCATCTATAACTTAATCCCCTTAACATCCACTGAGAAACTGCACACATATTGTTCACTTTTAAAATTAAAACACCAAACACTAGAAGTCAAATGCGTAAGTAGAAACATGTAATTTTGGTTGGCAAAGCCAAAAAAAATTTCAATTTCAAAGAATGACATTGTCCAATGGCTTATTTTCCAGAAAACCAGAATTGTCATATTCCTCTCTCAATTTTTAATCAAACAAATCTATGGTGAATTTTTCCACTGCATACTGAATAGGAGGCTGAGATTTCTGCCCAGCTCTCTCTTGCCTGCTTAGAAGTGCTGCAGATTAGGATTCATGTTCTTCTAGTTTGGAATTTTCTTGATATCCAAGACTCACCAAAACTCAGCATAAGAGTGCCACAGACCTAGGTCACCTTTTTGAGACACTTTCACTGCAATTTATATGGTTCTGCCAAAAAGAAGTGGTTATTTACCGTCTCCATCATCTTCCCATATATTTCCACATATGCTTCATTATTCCCTTGTGCTATAAATAGACTGTGCAATGTCTTTCTAAACACAGAGACAGCTGATTCTTAACATTGTTTCCTTCCCTAAGGAGCCACAGAAAGAAAGAGCTATTTCTCAAAACCTCAACACTGCACAGTGTACTTCCTACAGAGACAGAAATCAAAGACTGCAAGAGTCAAACTGCTTCTCTCTTGCTTTTGTAAAGCCATTCCACATTTGATCACATGAAGTCTTTGAAGTAATAGCACGGCAATTACTTATTATAGGTATTTTGATGCTATACAATGCTATAAATATTGATGAAAAGTGGATAACAAGATGCAGTGAGTACCACACACAGACACTTCCTAGAAATTCTGTCCCTACCCCCAGAATTTGGTATGACAGAAATAACACCTGGTAATTTCTAAAAAGCTTCACCAAAAACCTAAGATATGGGTTTGTTTATAACTGACTTGTGAATGCAATTCCACATCAGAACTTTCGTTCTTCATGCTGTTTAAATTTATAGTAGCTTTGCACGCAAGGCTGATAACAAACTTTACCAAAATGAAAACCAAAGTAATAAGGATGAGAAATGCCTCACTGAAAGACAGCACATCAGCTAGATAACCTGCTTAGATGATCCTTTCAACTACCACACTGTCCAGTTGTTATAAAACATGCCCACACAACAAATCTGTTATGTCTTCCCCATTTAAGACTATGGATTTCTTATTGATTTGTACAATTTTTGTACAATTTACAATTGATTTACAAATTTAAAATTTACAATTTTACAATTGATTTTGCATAGCAAATCTGTTCACATTAAAGTCCACCACATGCAATATGGAAGAGTAATGCCTACATGCATGTAAAAGTATCAGAGAGACAAAGTACAGCTTCCACAGCTTTAATTTTCATTTTTTAGTAATTTTTTCTCACAATTTTCTCCACACATGCCCAAGCAACAGTGGAAATGGGCATCAGACACTCTCAGTTCATTACTTGTGAACACGCACAGTGGCAAATTCTGATAGCCACCATAGAAGCTGCCTTGTATTTCTCCTAAAATGTCATACTCATTAAATACAAATCATATTTACAATTCTTTATACACGGAAGGTTTCTCTTCACCCTTTGTCCTCTGTTTTAATAAACACCCTACTTAGGTATGAGGCATCTCAAGGTCAAGTGTAGTCCAGCAGTGCATACAAACACTAGAATAAAAATATGCAGGCTAGGAAACATACAGGTAAGGTAAATAACTCACAGCCATAATCTAGAAAAGCAGAATCTTTAATTAATATTAAATTCAATAAATAAATTTGTATCTATATGATTAAATTAACAATGTTAATGCTGGTGTATTTCTGAACTTCACCAACTTTGCAGCTAAATTTTGTAATATCTTATTCAATAAAACCACAAAATAACACTTGTCGTGGAAAGATATATATAGTGGGGCATATTTAAATCTTAAGGAATTTGACTATTTTCTATCAAAAAAACAAGTATCTTTTCTGTCAAACCTGTTTCAGTAGCAAAAGGCTGAGGAATGCCAATTGCTACACAAAGCACACATCCATTGACTTGTCCAATACTTGATCTTCCAGATCAATTATTAAAACAAACCCCTTTTCACTGCAGATGAGCTATTTTGTAAAGTAAAGCACTTAAACTAGAAACTTTTTGACATACCCCAAAACTTTCCAGTAATTCAACCCTGCAGTTTCCACTTGTAAGCAACTCAGGTCTTTCTCAGCTGATCGCCATAGAAAGTCTTTTAGTAACAAATACAGCACCAAAAAACACTTCTTTAGAAGCCAAACCTCCTTTTCTTTTACCAAGGTACTTTATTACTACAGAACATTGGCGAAAGTATTGGCAATTGCAAAATGCTAGGCTGACTACAGGATGTCTGACATCTATTTTCCATTGAAACAGAAAATCAGCTTAGATGGATTCATTTTAGAGAGAACAGCATCTCACCTTTTATGTCTATATGTTACTTGTAAGACAAGTGGATCCTATTACTCATTCTTTGAAAATTAGTTTTATTTATTTGTGAAGTATATGGCCATGTATAACAACACATCAGCAACCTTTTCAGATACTCTCAGTATCTGAAACAAAATGCCCAATGATAAATTCAAAAGGGGTCAGTTCTGTTTCATTTTCCAGCCTTAGCTGGTCTATAACTTTTTAATACAGATTTTATTTTTATGAAGTGATTTTATGAAGTACAACTTTGGCAACTATAAGACATCTTACTAAATAAAAGCAGTTAGCCTAATGATTAGTTCACAGTGGTTTAACTTGCACTCACAGTCCTAATCCAACCTGCTGGCCATTCCAACTATCCTACAGTCTATTTTTTCCCCCATGAGTGAAAGGATTATAATCTGGGCACTGAACAGCCAAAAATCCACTATAGCCACTCTGCACATTAGTGGCTAGGTAGAGACGTGGACAAATAACATGATGCACTGGTACCATGCAGCCTAAGAATGCTCCATAAACCACGATCATTACCACCATAGATGTTACATGCCTTGGTTAGGTATTGGAGTACGATTCAGTAGACTTGATCCAACCTGTAGCTCTGCTACTGGCCTGGAGGATGATCTCGAACAAAAGATTTCTCTTCCTGATATCTGTGTTTGCATCATGAACACACAGATAACAATGTTTACCTCTCCTGCAAATACTTCATGAATTACAGACAAAAAAAGTCTTTTGATGTATGGTTTTCTATTTAAACTGTCTAGCACCAATATTTAAGAATTTTTTTTTTCCTTTTGACTGCCTTTTTGTTCTTTGATGGCACTTTTCACATGGAAATGAGGAAGAACATTTCCCCCTCTGCCTCCCATAGCTGCATATAAAAACCAGACTACATTATATCACTAATACTTCTGAGCACTTAGTTCTGATAATGAACGAATTAAGAGACTGAGTTTAAATAAACTCCAGTTTCAAGGTAAATAAAGCCCTAAATTGAATTAAGTCTTCATTCAATATGAGATTTCAAAGAGAGGTTTAGTAGCAAATAAAAGAAAAACAAAATGATAAAGTACAATTCCAAGGGTTAAGTCATTGCTATAATCATTTTAGCTGTTACTCCTGCTTCAAATGCTTACTTAGTTTTGTTTGTTCCAGTGTGACTAATCCTTTGTCACAAGCATGTTCTTACTGAGAGGTAATACCTGTAACTTGAACCAAGTAAAGCTAAAGCATTCCATTTATAAGGAAGCCCTAAGCAAAAACACTAAATAAAATAATTACTTTTCAAAACTGACAAATTTTACTTAGCACCTTGACACAATAAAACCCCTCTTCCAATTCCATATCTTCCCTTCCTCATTAACACAGCATACAAGAGCACTAGTGTGCAATTTTCTGCATATGTTCATCAAGTTTCTCACTCACATTTTTAAAGGAATTCCATCTGAAATATCTCAGCCCAAAACATTCTGTTTTGAGCTTACACTGGCACTTGTTTGAGAACAAAACCAAATCATTTAAACATACTAAATAGAGGATGGCAGCTACCTACTCCAATTTCAAAAGGCCAAACTGAATTGTTCATATAATCACTTGCAAATGTTTAGCATCTCCTACAAAGACTGGCAGAAAACACGTACAAAGTGCCGACTGGTGAGGATAAGAAGTGAAAAACATAAACTTGCATCTGGAACTGATCTTGGTAAGCATTTCACAAGCAGACAAACAATGCATGTAGCCGTGTATAAAAAGGTCAACATGAGACCTTCTCCACATTCTGAACAGGGTATACTGACCACCAAGCATTGATTCAGCCTTTAGTTTCCTTTAGACAGAGCCCAAGTTCTGTCCTGAATATAAGTCACTGGAAAGTTTTAAAACCTTATCCCTCTTCAGAATAAAGGAAATTTTTCTTAAAAAAGCTGATCAATGAGAAAATTGCAACTTACTACATTGTCTGTGTATATTTGAAGTCTGAAGACACGGAGAAACTAAACAACTATACATTGTAACATTACAGAAATCATGTTATAACAAAAATAGCATTGATAATGTGATATTATTTTTTAAATTGCTCCCAAATCATGTAAGGATTCTGAAAGAACCCTGTATATCTTATACAGTCCTAAAATTATTATAATTCTGTTGTTTTTCTAGCTAAATATCAAAATATTTAACTAATTCCCAAAGGCTTTATCTTGTCCATGACCTGTGCCTGTGGTTCATTCAGATCACTTACTCAGTTTAATTTCTGATCACTTTTTGGGAGGTAAGGACCGCTGGAAATGAATTTATGACTCCAGAGAAGTGAGTCAGGATTTGCTATTTTGCTGTCATCAGTTGCATTGTTTCTGCTTGCTTCTTATCAGTATTAGTCTTTTCTAGTTACCAAACATTTAAAGGATACTCACACCATACTGAATAGTGTCAATTACGTCTGCTCAGCACTAACTCTTTGGACAGATGTATTTCAGTCATGTTAAATTAAAAGACTTAATGAAAATTACTTGTATGAGGCAATATTAGAATTTGCTTTACAAAAACCATAGATTTGCAAAAATATACAGAAAAGAAGTCTTACTTTCATGAGAAATATAATCCCTTCAATTCATAATCTGTATGAATAGTTTATATACTTGTATCAATTTGGCTCCTTCCAATTCTAAACAGTTAAACTGTAATTGTTTGGCAGACTACTATAAAGGATTTTGAAGAGTTGCAAAAGACTCTAAAATCAAAATAAAAGATTGCATGTGCATTATAAAACTGGAATGTTTCCCTAAGACTGTCAAACACTGAACAGCAGCCTCAGCTATTCAGGGTGAAATATTTTCCTATTTAATTATACAGATCCTTGTAGTGGGGAAAATGAATCCTGTCTGAGATGACAGATTGTTTTTTTCTTTCCCCTTCAAAACACATATATTGTTTTTCTGCTTACAAAATTATTACCAACCAAGAACTGCTCCAGACAAAAGTTTTATATTTTTCAGTTCTTTGACTCACTAGTCAGTACTCTGTATGTTAAGATACAGCAGCCAAATTTTACAGCAGTTGTGGGCCATCCAAGTATCTCCAGAACCTAGCTAAGAAATACCAATGGCATTATGGCAATTGCTTATTGTAGCCTTTTCTGTATCTCCTCTCTATTTTCCCCACAGTTAAGCACACAGATAAAAAGGAAAAGTACCACTTCAAATATATAAAATACTATGTTTGACTTCACCAGTTTTAAGCTTATGGTAACTTTTTCTCTACAACAATGAACACACACTAAAAGCCCAGCAAAAAGCAGCATGCAGTAATAAAAACAGAATACAAGCACAAAAACTTCATTTTTCAACTCTCAAGTTGCATATTCTTGCCTAGAAGAAGAACTGCTGCTGGAACAACACTCCTGGGTTCCTCTCCTAATTTCAGTCCCAAAACTTTACTTATCCTCTTCTAAATCTGATTGACCACTCAAATTTTGAGACTAATAGCTAAGATCTACTCTTAAGCATATGCATTCAAAAAGTAAGCTTTTTAACAGAGCCCATAGTAGTTTCTGTATTTGTGGTACAATTTATGAAGTTGGCACTTTGTAGGCAGAAAGGAACTGAAATTGGTTTAAGTGGCTGAAAGGGACAAACATCTCTGTTCTTTCACCTTACCATTTTTGTGAAAAAAATTACAGTTTTCACAGTGCAGAACATTAGCAGTTAAAATACAAATGAACAAATATTACCCATCTTTCTACATGCCAAAAGTACGACTGTATCTCCCTTTTCAAAATGCATTATTACTTTCTATCAAGCCAAAAAAAAAAAAAAAAGTCTGTGGAAATATCAGAACATTCTAACATTAATTACATACACTACATTTTTTGGGTTTCAATTTATTTTCAAATTCACACTGTAATAATCCATCGTTTTAGGGTTTTCCCCCAGTAATTAAAGTAAAAAAAAAAAAAAGAGCCACTTTATGGCAGTGACACTTACTAGAAAAGTTACCATTAAATTGTATTAGCCTGACTTGATTTCTTATTCTTCTGATGATAGTTATGGGTTTATGAATTTCAGACACCAATTCAATTTTACAGTCAATGTCCTGTATATTCAATTGATGCTTTCTCATAAACAGATAGGCTAAGAAAAAAAATAAAACTACAGTCATCCAAAAACTGGTTAGAAGGCATGATTTATAATACCACCACACAATTCTTACTTAAACATCATACAATTGAGCATTTATTCAACCTTTTACTTCTTGCAATATGGAATAGGAGAGGGGAAAGAGCATTCCTTGCCAACTGGCAAACTAGTAGCATTTCAACAGCTAAGAGGGGTGATAATTTTTCCTTTAGCCTGAATACTAAAAAAAATAATTTTTAGAAGCAGACTGTTCCTTTCACAGGTAAAAATATACTCCAATACTACCAATAAAAATGAATGTCTATAAACCAGAAAAGGTTACAGATTAAATACTTCTCTCTCTACACTCAAGCTATACTACTAACCTCAAAGTATATCTGGCCCCTCCAAACAAGGGTCTTCTTCAAAAGTATCACTGTCCCTATTAATCAGATATCCTCTTCCTCTTCTGCCCAGTTATCTGAGTCTACTTGAGAAAGAACAATCTCTTTTTTCTTATACTTTCAAATGAGTTTTGTGCCTGAAAAGCTGGGGGTCTAAACCATTTTCTTACAAGCATAGTAGATACTACACAGAAAATGTGCAGCAGACATGACACTGGCTTGAAAACCTTCCAATATAATTCTGGTTGTTATATTAGTAATAGTAATAATTGCAATCATAATATTAATAATGATGATGAACTGAAGTAAAAAACCAAGGGATTACTTTGTTCAACTTTAGAGTATGCAAGTATAGCAACACTATTCTATGAATAAATTTAAAAGTGGTTTTATTTCATAAGTCTACCACCAAGAAAAAGTTTTTCAATTTTAGAGGAAAAAATTGGACTGACTGCTTGTTATAGCAAGATTACATAAATTTAAATACTTCATGCAAATGAGAACAAGACCAATTCTGGCAATAGAAGAAACTGTGTTTACATTTAATTTCCAGATATTTGAAACAAGCTATTAATGAGGGCTGCAGTGCTATCAGTTTTCATACATATCTGACACAAGCAAGCAGAAAACTAAGTGCATTTGATGACACTTTCAGTGGTATTTACTATTCAGCTCCAGCTCTGAGCAAAATGTTTCCACTGCAACTGGTTTACTCTCCTTTTAATTAAAAGGTAGACTGCATAGCTAATAAAGGAAAAATAATTAGAATATTAATTACACCCAGTGCAGCAATATTTAAGCTCTCCTGTCATAACCACAGGGCAAGACAATTTTAAAACATGTTGCAGCATGAGCAGATACTGTTTCAGGAGTTGAAAGGCATTCAGACTCAGTCTTAAAAAAGCCTTTACATGCAGGCTCAACAAATTCCCCACTGATAAACCTTAGACAGGTAGGTCTGTGCTCTGAGACTTCCTTAGATATCTATTCCTCAGATATCTACACTCTGCAGGGATGAGAACCCAGATGCATGTCCTCTCTAACATGCTTTGCCATTGGCCTTGTGAGTTTGTCCCTGCAGTAGTACAATTTCAAAAGGAGATTTACAGAGCATCTCTTCCATCTTCCACTCCATTTCAAAACCCTGGTGATCAGCACAGTCTTGTGGGTATAATGAAATATGCACTCTATTTCCCTCTGGCAGAGCAGACCCAGTCCCAGCATTCAGCATGAGATCATCATGTTCTTTATGGAGAAAGCTGACAGTCCCAGTTCAGTTTCTCAGATCATCAACTCTTCTAGCTACATCTGCAACACTACTTTGGCAAATCACTGTGCAACTGCAAAAAGGACATCCGTGCACAAAAAATAGACAGTTGGCTGAATCAGTTCCGTGCATGCTTGGCCTGGGATACTTTATGTTGTTGTTCCAGCCGCGCAAAGCCTTTCAACCATGCAAAAGGCTTCTTTAGACACTGCTGTAACAGCGCAGCAGCAGGGATTAGCTGCACCACTTCCTCAGTTGGTCAAAGCCAAGACAAGCCTGCATGACCTTCAAGCTGCTTTGCAAGAAGCTACCCTGAATATTCAAGAACAAAAAGCTAAGCCATGGTAGAGTCTAAATACTTGGACTTGTTTGTTTGGGTTTTCTTCCTGCTGAATTCTTTAAAATCGGAGAATCACAGAATGGGTCAGGTTGAAAGGGAACACTGAGGATCATGTGGGCCAACCTCCCTAATCAAGCAGAAGCATCCAATCATCCTGGAGCACATGGCACAGGATTGCATCCAGATGGCTCTTGAATATCTCCAGTGAGGGAGACTCCACCACCTCCCTGGGTAATCTGTTCCAGTGCTTGGTCACCCACATAGTAAAGAAGTTCCTCCTCATATTCAGGTGGAACTTCCCGTGTTCCAGTTTATGTCTGTTGCCTCTTGTCCTATTGCTGGGCACCACTGAGAAGGACTTGGCTCTATCCTCCTGGCATCCTCCTTTCAGGTACAGATAAACATTGTTGAGGGCTCCTCTCAAGAAGAGATGACTGATGCTGAACAGGCCCAACTCCCCCAGCCTCTCTCTTAGAAAAGATGCTCCAGAAGACATCCTTACTATGTCAGTGCATGACACCTTTCACTACCTAAACCATATAAACAAATTCTATTCAATTACATAAATGAGATGCTTAGCATCCATAACAGTGAAAAGGACCATCATTTCCACAAATATTGGGGAGTCCTAATGCTTGAAAAGAAGTGTTTGCAGATAATGATTTTTAGATAAGGAGGCAGCATCCTACATTGATTTTATCTTGTGGTTCATGTGTAGCATTGAGTTCAACAAAGCAAAAGGTATGAGAATTCCTGTTCAGGGAATCATTCGGTGACTGTCTCTTTTAATCACATTTTCTAACAGTTTTAAGAGTCTAATTACAGTCTGCCACCATATGGAATGCATCTCAACAAAAATTTTAAAATTCTACTCCTTTAACAACAGTCTGCTTTTTTAATATTCAGAGAGGAATATATAGTCTGATAGTCACAATGTTTTTAGGAGTATTGTCTTCAGGCACAAGATGCAAAATGAAGACATCCACCAGTCGTGGGCTGAACTTACTGATCTTGGTGTTCTAGGTAACTTTTGCAACGATGATCTACTCACAAACCAGCAAGCTGATAAAATGTATGAGTTACCCAATGACTATAATAAGAAAGATACCTCTGTTGGTTCTACCTTTATACAACACAGACTGGCAGTAATGGTGATAAAGCTTTTCACTGCAGTGACTTTTTCGGAAGCTCTGACATTGAATTTGTATTTTATTTTGTTCTAATAAAGTTTACGGCACAACAAGTGTGAACTACATTAGAGAATTAGGTTCTTCAGACAGATATAAAACATTGAGAGTGTGGAAGAGCTGACTACTTGATACACCAAAGTTTTTTGGACATTTTATTTCACTTTCTTTTCTGACATGCAAGTAAAAAATCACAACTAATCTTCCATGGTATGGTATAACTTGAACACATTAAACAAATCAAGGCAACAAGCTCAGGAATTCCAAGAAGTAAATCAGGTGTGGCATTATTTATTTCAAGAGGATATATAAAAGGATGTCAAGGACACTTGATAGCCAGTAAGACACATAAGCAACATATAATCATCTGTCTTTACTTCTTAAAATGTTATGTAGAATTACCTTAACAGAAGTTCTTTGGGTAGTTTTTTGTTAATAAGGGCTTCATCATTATTTGAGAAAACCTAGAAACAGAAAGAAAAAATTCTATTTTAAAAAACAACAAGAAAAACATATTTTAAAGATATTCATATTTATTCACCTTCTAAATTAGGTGCTTAATTCTCTAAAATTACTGTTAATATCAAGTTTTTAACATGTTAGTTGTCAATACTACAAAATTATTTTAATGTACAAAACAAAGCCACACCCCCACATACACCTGCTCTTCCCTAGTGTTGAGATTTAACCACACAAAAATTGTGGAGCAACTTAATCATGAAACAAGCATCCTTACACTGCACAAAGTGTTTTAAGCAGTAGTGAAACTTCAATCAATTCAGTGAAACAGAAAGACATGTACAAACACACACTGGCTACACAGTCCTAAAACTGTCCCATTACAAAAAACAAACCAGACACTTTTCAGTTATTCAGGTGCCTCCTTTCACTGTCTACAGTGCAAATACTTTGGCCCAGGTATATGAATGTGGATAAAATATAACTATCTACACGTTTCAAAAATACAGTGCCACAGGGCAGCAACTGCTATATAAGCAAAATAAGCACATCAAGAAACACTACAAGAAAAACTGAAAATACCTCTCACCCAAATTTCATATTTTTAGTACATATTCTAAGGGGCGGGAGAATATAAGAGCAACTAAAAGAAAACACCCAAGGTAAAAAGCATGCAATACTAAGGTTATACAGTCAACAGCTAAATAGAAAGACTAAAACAAAGATGTTGACCAGATTTACAACTTAGTCTAAATATTTAGGTTTGAGAAATTTTACCAGAGGAGCACAGCAATAAACAAAACAGAAGGTGAAATTGAATTTAAGGAACCGTGGCAAATACTGGAAGATGTCAAAGTCACAAGCAATCATTTCCCGTGTAAAGAGAAGAGCTTTAGTTAATTTGCTGTCCGAAACAAAAACTAGAAAGAAGAATCCAAAACAGATGAGTTTTCTGAATGCTAAAAGGTAAATATGAAAATCACACAAAACATTAAAACAACTGGAAGAAATCTTCCCCCTTTATTAAGCATATGCTGTTGTTAGCAGCATTAGTAGTTCATCCTACTGTCCACACAATGAATACTTAGAAAGTATTTGCTTTACTTCTTTTTTTAAAAAAAAAGAAAAAAAATATCTATAAAAGCAAAGGAAGAAAAAAAAAAAGTTGAATATAGGCTTGGCTCCATCTTCATAAAGGAAGGGAGACAGCAAAAATTACACGTCTGGGAATTTTGAAAATATCTCCCTGAAAAATATTGTAAGATTTGAAAACTTGAACCTCCTTCTGGCTGCTGCCAAGAACACTTTTTCTCTCCCAGTACATCCTAGACTAATTTCAAGTTTAACTGCATACTACTGCTTCAATTCTGACACAGATTTTTTTCACCCACTACCTCTGTGCATAGCTATCCACACATCTAAAGACAATAAAGCTGTCAACTTTCAACAGGACTGACAGCTTTAATCAAGCTTCCTTTTCCAGCAACTGGAGCAGCACATTTATTCACAGACTGAGGACTACAGATATTCGAAGCATAAAAGAACCATGAATATATATTTCAATAGGACAATTCTAGCTCCTTCAGAAGAGATGTTGGCTTTAAGCAGTTCCACATGGCTGACCATAGGCTCAGCTTTGCTCTGGTTGTTTTATATCCAATACCCATTGCTGCTGGTATTTTCAGCCTTTAGGCTGAAATACACTATGTACATCAACGACGTTTTTAGAACTGGTTGACTGCTTCTGACTTTGACAACTCATAGGTTTATGAATTATGCACATGTGTGCCATTTTTATATTATATGCCACTCAAAATCTGCAGCTTGTGGCCTGAAAACAATAGCATATATTGGGATTTGTTTTTTTTTTCCTAAAGAACAGTCTGTATGCCTAATTGTGTTTACAGCAGAACTCATTCAGAAATGCCATCCTCCTAGAAGTTAGGTTCACTAAAGAGTCAAGTAAGGAAATATTCTTGTGCATTGCAGGTTAGGAACATAAATCACAAAAAAGGATGTCACCTTCATGAGAGCACGCAGAAACAGTGGTAAAACAGAAAAGTTAACTTAGATCTCATTAATTCTAGTTGAGAGTCTGAGCATTCAGTATCACAGACCTAAAAGTCCTCTTTTAACTTACACTATTCTATAGCTGCAGATAATGCCTCAAAAGTTACATCATCATAGCAGACACATATGCATAAGCATATATTTTTAAATAAAGCTCCTTTGCAGACTGCTAGTTTACATGTGTGCCGTCACTTTGCCTATAGAAAAAAAATCGCATTATCCTTTTTTTTTTACACCACAGATTCTCAAGTAATACGAAGATATATACATAGAGATACAAATAGATAAATATATGCTCATTGTGTGAGGATACCGCAGGATTTGAGTTAGTAAGGTATGAGGCAATTTACTCTAAAGACTTGAGCATGCCTTATAACTCTGTGTTAAACAGTATTTCCAACTACTCAGCAACAAAAGTGAACTCACTACAAATCATAGAACAGTAATAAGTATTCTCCTATTGAGGACAAGCTGAAAAGCTAAACCTACCAACTAAACCACCAACTCTTGGGAAAAAGGCTTATAATCTTCATGTTTATGTAAGATAATTCTGAAGTTAAAGCTAAATGGACATTGTTTTGAATACATGACAGCTTATCTGACCAATATGGTTAATTAAGGAATCCCAGTTAAAACTGGAAAAAATGCAGCTTTTTCCACATACTATGAGAAATGTATTACCTGCCCAGCCACACAAAGTACCACACCTGATACCCCAGTCACAGATGAGGCCACAAACACATTCAGAGCTGCTTTCCCTCAAACACTAACTTTTGTGTTCTTGTATGCATTAGCAGCAGTTCCCAAATAATAACATATTATTATTATGGAGTAAGCACATCTAGAAAAATGAAAGTGTCTCTTCACAGTACTCTTTTAAACTGTGAAAGTCATTAGCTTCTAAAGCCATATTGCATTTGTATCTCAGAAGAAGAGAGGGGCTGCTATGAAGGCTCCTCAACAGGTCTTCCCCCTAACAGAGAACAGATACAGGACAACTGGAGTTATCATTTTCTAGATAAACATTTGCAACGTGATTTCAAATGCGTGCAAGCAAAGGAAGATGACAGAAAGTGCAAACAGGACAATATATTCATTGTTTGAATAGTCTTTATAATTTAAGATAATTTAAAACTTCCATTAATGAAGTAAGAACCCTAGTACATTCATTCTTGTATTGTTCTTTTTATTTTTTACTTAATTTTTATTACATAACCTCTAGTTTTCTGTTTCTATTTATTAAAAAAAAAAAAATCCACCAAAAACATTCAGTCAAGGAAGTGTCTGATCACTGCAAAAAATACTATTCTTGTCAAGTTTAATTTTTTTTCTTTACATACAAATTGTGCTGCAGTGACATGCCCTCAGAATACCTGTACACAGTAATCCAACAGCTAAGAATATCCTGAATGTAGAATGATTATTTCTTCTTTGTTTTTATATTTGGTTGCAAGTTTGATAGTGTTAATAATAGGCTATCTCAAACTTTACAAAAAGTATGGTTTTAACTATATAAAATCCCCAAATACAACTGATAAATCTGTGCACGAGGAAAAATGATGCCATTAAATATATGTAATAAGTGTTACTCTAAAACCAGTTTTAAATTTCCTGTAAACACAATAAGAGATATGGAAGATCTCTACATTCTTAAAAGAATTGCAAGAACAAATAACACAAAACAAAATCTACAAGAGACAACTGTAATTCCTTACTTGAATCTCGAGCATTCCTTAACTTACGTCTCTTGGTAGTATCTTCTCTGTACTTTTGGAATATTGGTTATGAGCTAAAACCAGAGTATTTTCTTTTAAAATTACCTGATTCTTTCTTACATTACATTTCTTTAGCAACTATACTTTAAAAAATCTCTTTATTATATAAACAAAGCATCCGTTGTGTAAATCTGTGAAACCCAAAAAGGATATTCTCCCCGTTTTAATTCCATTTCCATATTATTAAACATACTAATTGCCACTAGTCCTAGAAAATAACTTCTTGGTACACCACACTTAGCTTGCCACCATTGAAACCAGCACATTAATCTCTTCTGTTCTAACAGCTAGTGATAAAGGTCTCCTATTTTCACCAGAATTAATGAGATGAAGAAATCTTTTTTGATAGAGTTATTTCAAGATCAAAATAAGGTTATACTAATAATTCTGGCAATAGTTCTTTTTTTTTTAAGCATGCAATTTCAGTTGTCATTCAATCCTCTATTGAAGAGGACTATTTTCTCAACAGATGAAACAGTTTTGGTAGCAGCTCATCCATTACTGCTCAGTTCCACTGAGATATTTATGTATCTAATTTCCACTGAAATCAGAGTAGATAAGGACTTTCAACCTGTCAGCTTCTCAAATCAAAAGTTATTAAAAACCCAGACTCTCAAAAATAGCCTGGCTTAGTAGCATGCCAAAGGAATTATGGGCAAAAGTAGGTTTGGGGAAGATGAAGTGTGAAAGACTCTAAAGAGCGTCAGCAAAAAACATATATACTGAAAACAAGGCTGAAGTATTTATCAATTCAGGAAAAAAAAAACATTGGGTCATTTTCACCAAAGGAGACAGTGGGCTGGAATTAAATCCATATATTTCCTTCCCTTCTATGGTTGACAGAACACACATCCTACTTAAACTGTAAATACAGACATAAGTATAAAAGTATCAAGTCTTTCAGGTTTTCACTGGCAAGAACAATTTTTATGAGGTATTATTCATGCATTAATAGACATGGCAAAACCAAATTTTAAAGGAAAATCCTGAGAAAATAAAATTAAAGTTTTATTTAGTACCTTAATGTGCAGATTTTTGTTGCCAAACACAAAACCCAGCAGCTTGCTGCCTATCTCTCCTCCTCAGATGAGACATCTAATTGTTGCCTGTGCAATTTTCCTTTTACCATGGTATTGTGAAAACACCTGGTGCTATAGTGGCAGGAAAGCCACGAAATTGGCTTTGCTACCCACAGCAGCTCACAAGCAAACTAATGAATGGCATCCTAAAAAGCACTCTATTTAAATACACCACAGAAATGGAGGAGGAAGAAGAGGCAAAACAACCTTCCTTTAACATTTAAATTTAAAATTCCTAAACTTCCTTTAACATTAAACTTCAGATTATCCCATGTTACACTCTGGTATAGCTGTATAAAATTCTCTAATGGTCAGGGAATTGCTGCTAAGTAGGGTTTCCTCCAGCAATGTACAATCAATGCATCAGACAGGCAGAATCATTTAACACCAGGCAAGTGGCAAAACGTAGCTGTATCCAGGCAACAAAAGGAGCGTTAGACAGAATATACATTGCTAACAGAACTGAAATAAGTGATATCAAAGACACAACAGCTGAAGACACAGGACTCCTGCTAAACTAGAATCCAGGGTAAAGCTTTCTGTATAATCAACACAAATTATAACACACCAAAGTGAACCTTGAAATGCAATCCCATCTTGAACCAAGCTTGTCTACACCACAGACAGACCAGCAAAACCTTTTTTTTCAACACACAGACAGTTTGCCCTGCTCTTGTTCTGATGCTCCAGCTGTTCACCCTGCCCTGGCTCAGGCATTGCCTTTGTGCATTTTAAAATTCAGCCTTCCTGGCCTGCTGTGGTTGCTAACATTTTCTTCCCTTTGGAAGAAAAAGCTACTAGAGCCCAGGGCGTGGTCTTCAGTAGCCTTACAGCTTCCTCCTTGCTGCCAGACACCCCTTGGATCTTTTGCACAGGTCTTTCCTTGGGGTATTTTCTAACACTGTGATGACAAATTGACTGAACAAAAGCAACACCTCATATCAAACACTTCTGTTCTTACTGTGCTGGTCATCTTAAAGAGTTAAGGCTCACCTTCAGAGAATATCAAATGCACCTGAGCATATATCTCTGCTTTTCCTTAATGCCTTCCAATGACCTAAGGCTGTTTATAAGGGCCATAATGCTTTTAAAATTTCTCCAAAGTGCTGTTTAACATAATAAAATCTTCCAGGCAGAAGCAGCTGGCCACACTGCCCACTTTGCTGCTTGATTCTTTTCCAGAAGAGACATCATTCTTGTTTTGCCAGCACTGGTATTCATGCCACATCATTCACATTTTACTGGAGGGCATCAGCATGGCTCTGCAAGGCCTTACTGGGTGACAGAACAAGGTCATTTGTGAACTTCTGAACTGATGTCCACGGCTGCACAACTCTACCTTGAGGCCTCTGGCTACTCCAACTCAACTGCCTCCCCATGCAGAGCAGGAGGTGCCTGGAGGTTGCCTTTCCTGCCGTCTTGAGCACACCAGCCCATCTTCAGTTGCTCAAACAGCTCTCATCAGCCTTTTCTGTGTGTTTTTCTAAAGGGAGGTCAGCTATTGCCAACAACATATTTGGAAATTGCCACTCAAACCTTTTAAAGAGTACATTCCTGCAAGCAGCCAGGGTATTAAGGTTAACGGGTTAACCTGACCTGTTAGCTGAGATGCCCATACCCTAGTCTTGTCTCCTGCTAAGTCACCAGAGACAGCAATGCTCTGACTCCAGTGTGGTAGTTCCTATTTTTGCTTGTTAAAAAACGGAAATCCAATGGTTTGCAGAATTAGTGATTGACCTCATTACTCAGGCCTAAAATTCAGTTGAAAGATAACATTTTATCAATACTTGCTATTATGTAACTGATGTTTGGTAGTCAGCATGGCAGAAAATACTATCTCACTAAAAGAAAGAGGCATTACACTATTATTGGCAAAAAGCTTTGCAAGCTCAACTTTCCCTCCGCTACTCTGAGATAGACTAACCCAGCTCACATTTGCCTTTCAAGGCATCGTGTTCTAATCACTACCAGGGATGGCAGAATTAATCTGAACCGCACAGAAAAATAAACTATTCCTTACCTAATCTTCCATGACTAAAGACTAGTTCAGACCAGGAAAGAAAAGGAAATAAAATAAAAATCCAACAACTACTGCATAAACACTAAGAAATTTGGAAAATGCTGTTAATTGTATCCCCATATATTATTCAAACATACACAGAGAGACAGCTGAAAAAACAGGTTTGACAAAGTTTTACCCTCATCATGTGTTAGTCATATACTGATTGGCAAATCTTTTCTTCAATTTGCTTTCTCTTAAAAAAATAATGACTGAACATTTCCTTTTTCAGATAATTATCCATTACTCGTCTTTTAAGATTATACCCTTCCAAACAGTACATGATGATGCATTTAGACATCATTGCTAAGAAAACTAAATTAAAATAAAATATTTAATTAGCAGTCCAATCTATAAAGTACTTTGAAGTGGAATATGGGGAAATCCATATCATCATCTTTGTGGCTTTGAGAGCAACAGACCCATTAATTAATGGGAAAATGGCAGAAAATTAAAATCAGATGGATGAAGCAGTTGTTGACTGTAACCCATCACAAGGGTACAAAGTAGCCCCTCACAACCTTGATAATACATCATAGGGATTCTGTATTTCCTGACCAGGTAAATGACAAGTCCCTCCTTAAGCATCAAGCAGAGTCTCAAACAGAATTTGCAAAAGCCAAAGTTCAAAACACCTGAGAAAGGCTCTTCTCTTTGACAACTCAAGTAACTTTGAGACTCTAAGCAGAAATACTGGAGAAGATTCTAAGGTAGTTTCCATCATAACATCCACAAGGACTGTGTGCTCAAATTACAAATTGTGTAATCACAAAAATAATCCAGCTGGTGTCATGCAATTTTGTAGAATTATTCTATAAATACATGTTCTCAAAGGCATTCAGAACATGATATGCTTCTGAACAAAATCAGTCCAAGTTAGTGTCCATTTCAATGTAGCAATATTTGCTCAGGGACAGCCATGTAGTTTCAGCCATCCAAATTTAATCCACATCACAGATTCAAAGCCCTTAGGAGAACACCTATCAAAACTCCTCTGAATCCCCACTTCTGCATATAGCTGTTTTTACTGACATACATACAGCTAAGTTTTATTTCCAGTCTTCAATATCAGCACACAAACCAACAGGCTGATGGCACGACAATAGAGACCTGAAATCCTCCTGGAATGTTCACACGAAGAATCTTCTACAAGTCCATTGTCCCAGGAGTTTGCACCGTTCTAATCTGAACTGACAGAGTCCTCCCTCCAGTCACGCAATCCCATATCTAGAAAGGCAATTCTTCTTATTGCACTTAGCTCAAACTGTAAATGAAATCACAGCTCAAGTACTGACTGCATGGTTGAAGCAGTCAGAACCCTTGTTCTAAGCACCTGTGAAACAGAAATTTTGAGTACTAATCCTCCCCCCACCATAAATGCTCTTCAAAAAACACATTTGAGACATAAAAAGGTATGGCTTATTACAGGAATGGTTCTAGAGTTTCTACAAAGCCATTTTAAAGCAGTACTTGATCTGCCTCATAAACATTGTGCCAGAACTGAGGTTTTTCCAGTACTGAGTATGAAATCTTTACTATGAAGGGCAAATCTTCTCTTCAAAGCAAATCTCCCTAGAAAATGAACAAGAAAAAAAACAAGAAAAAAAATCTGCTTTATGGCTACATATGCCATATATGTAGTGCATAATTAATAAAAGCTGTCATACATGTAATGCATTATTAATAAAAGCTTTCACTTATAAGAGACAAAATTAGGTACCTCTTCATGGTTGCAAGCAGTAATTAAACTTGACTTCAAAGAAAATAGCATCACAGTAGCATTTCCAAAACCTCTTTTTCAAATTGTTTCAAGAAAGGTAATAGGTTGAGATTTAGGAGAGAAACTGGACATTCAGTATTTGCCAAAATTTACTTGAATGTTTCTTGAATTTCTTCAGAAATAAAATTATCTTGATACTTTTTTTCCAGTAGTTCTGAAAATAGTTCTTTAATCTACAAGCACACTTAGACATTTTGCCCCTTAATATTTATATAACTACTACGTAACACCAAGCAATGTTATGGAAATGTCTTTTCTCTGTGAAGCTCTGACCTCGATTTCAACCTCTGAAGACAGACAAACTTGACATACTGGTAGAGTTTCACATTTATGCAGATTTGATAATGTCTTTGTCTCCTTGATTTAAATTTACAGAACATACTGGGTAACCAGCTGAACAGCAATCAAATCCAATGAAAACCAAATTTACTGTTTTCTCCTGCCTACCAAGGAGAACACAGGAAAACAATGGAATAGAAAAAGAAGAGTATAACATGAATTAAGACAAATATTTTGAGCTGAAGCTTGGTACCAAATATTGAGTACTTTCTTGTGGGGCTACACAGCAGGAGTTCATAGTTCCAAACAGTCATAAATGTAGAAGTCCAGAAAAGGGCAAATTTCCAGTTCTCCTCTAGTAGTGGTTCCTCCAAAACAAAGATAAAAACCCAGGGGGAACCCCTCAAGAAATTTGCTGTAATTGATTTTGTCAGCTGAGGTGCCCTTGTATCAACTATTGCTGCATTTTCCTTGCTTTCCAGTACCAAACAGAAATTATTTTAATCCATTGAAACATTAAAATTCACGCTGTAGTTTTGTTTGGATGGGTTTTGTTCTCTTTTGATTCAGGGGGTGGGGGGTGGATGCATAAGAAGGGGGTCATTTGAGACAGCAAAAATTAAGCATTTATAGATCCTGTGGTTACTTTTCCTTGACAAATAACAAATCCTTCCTTAAGTATCAAACACTCCAATGTAAGTTGCAAAAGTCTAAGTTCAAAACACCTGAGAAATACTTTCCTTTGACCACTCACATAACTTTGAGACTCTGTGGGGACACACTGAAATATAACCTAAGGCAGCTTCCACCACTAAATGATTCACAGGGACTGCAGACGCATTATAATTAATTTTGCCACAAAAATAATACATTTGGTTTCACACAGTCTTGTAGAATTGCATTATATACACAGATTTTCAGACATTCATAGTACAGTATATTTTTTGAAAAATTAGGCTGAGAAAAATGTTTGATCTTTACAAACCATTTGTTCTTCATGCATGCAAATAATTTGATCCTGCAAAAAATGGAATTGACAGAAGAGATACCAGTATGTAGTGAATTATAAGTTCACCATTACACACTTTTAATGCCTCATGTATATGTTTTTCTGCATTTTTAAGAATGCAAATCTGATTTTCACCATATAGAAGTTACTGTTTTTACAATCTTCCTTCTCAGAAGCTTTACAGAGAATAAGAAAGTCCCACTCTGCCTTAAAAGTTCAAGTGGGAAAATTGTTTTGTAAAAGCTCAGGGGAACAGCTGGACTTAAGCCCTATCACATTCATATCAAGTCACCCAAAATACAAAGGTCAAGTATGATGGGAAATTTTAACAGTTCTTGCATTGTCCTAAAACACATGGAGGGGTTAAAACAACAAGAACAAAAAACAAAACAAACAAACAAACAAACAAAAATAAAATAAAAAGGAAAAGCAGAAATCTATGGAGAATATGGACTGCCTTCCTAAAAAGATTATTAGAAATAATACAAGTGAATGTTGTGGCTACTGTCTAAACTAGCTTGAGGAAGACCTGCTTGGTGTTCTCCCAATTCACAACTGTCATCTGGTTTCATCTGGTCACAATTTCATCTGGTTTTGTCCAACTTAGCATATCCCACTTACATGCATTTCTAATTCAGTAGAAAGACTACCAGAATTACCAGTTGATAACAATTCACATGAAATTAATACAGTTTTTCTGACTTCCAAATGACAAAACAGCTGAAGTACTGTCAATGTGTAGCCTTCTGCTGGGATTCAGATCAATATTGTCACAGTGCCAAGACTAGTACTACTTTTCTACACCTACCTAAAAATAGTTGCCATGCTTCACTGAAAACCTGACTTTTATTTTCAACTTTCCACATCTGCTAGCCCCATGTTATCCCTCATTTTAACTAGGATAACTAAATATTCCAGTCTGCTGTCAAAATAAGCAAGCAGTAAGCTAATAGTTGTTCTGATTTTTAGGAACATTGATATTCCTTGTACTAAAAGGTCTGGTGTTAATTGCTCAAAATTAATTCTATGAAGCTATAAAGAATTAAGAAGGAAATAACAACTTGAATAGGACTAATCCTATAAGACAGAGCAATTCAAGTATAAGCATGCTTTGAATAAAATACTTGAAAAATGTTAAAATAATAACAAAAATGGTGGTAACAACAGCTGTCAAGTGCAACTAAGAAGCTGCCCAGTATAAGAATCTGCACAGCAGATGGTGTAATTTCTGAGATTTCCCCTGTGCAATTACAGCACCAATGCTGCTTTGCAGATTCTAGGTCTGCTGAGTTCAGACTGCTAAAGGTATCTCATTGGGAATGAGAAATACAGAGGTAATGTGGTCAGAATGGACCACAAAGAAAACCACTATGCCTGGAGTTCAGTAAATGGAAAATATAGAATAATGGAATCATTAAGAATGAAAAACATCTCCAAGACTGAGTCCAGCCTCTGTCCAAACACCATCATATAGTCAATTAAACCACAGCTCTAAGTGCCACATCCAGTAGTTTCCTGATCACCACCAGGAATGGTGACTCCACCATCTCCCTGGAAGCCCATTCCAATGCTTAACAACCCTTTCCGTGAAGAAATTTTACCTGATGTCCAACCCAAACCTCCCCTGGTGCAGTTTATAAACATTTGGTTAGTAGTTTTTTGGTCTGTAATCTATCTTATATTTAGATATAGATATTTAGAGCATGAGATAAATACATTTTATTCAACTGACTTAAGATATTGCATCTTCTCTGGTGGAATATTAATGTAAAGCAGAACATGTCATTAAGACACAATCACTCCACCAATGCTACACCATCCATAGTCTCATTCACTGAGGTTTACTCCTTCTTGTAGCAACAGATACATCCTAAAACCTTTGCAAAGCAAATCCAAACTGATTCTACACAGAAGCATACTGCAATCATGCACAGTCTATCCGTATTTTTATTCCACCTCACATTTTAGTTTTCAAGGTTGCTTTGTTTGGGTTCAGAACAAGCAGGCTAGAATTGGGAAGGAACAGAAGGCAATGTGAAGGGGAAGAAAGAGAGAGTGTATGAACAAGGCTTTATGCAAAGGAGGAAAAGTTGCAACACCACAGAAATATCTTCCCTTTGTGAGGCTGAGCACTCCCTCCACCTCCCCATAATCTGATAGAAAAAACCTACTATCATTACACACACGTAAATATACACATAAAGTGATTGTCTGCCTTAAAACACTCTGTACTTCCCCATGTGGGAAAGGCCAGCAACTGTGCCTTCTTGCTGAACCTATTACTGTAACTATCACCGTGAAGCAGTAAGGCATCAGAAAATTAAGTCATTGAAAACAGGGCTCAAACCAATCATCTTTCCAAACATGCTGTGCCCTACACACTCCCCCTTACATGCCTTGTCATCTTCCTTTCACAAACATCTGATGCATCTGTGCCCTGCCACTCGTGGCATACACGTACTGTGTCACATCCCCACATGCTCTCCCCACAGGGCAAACCACAGCCGCTCTTCCTCCTCCGCTGCAAGCCTCCACACACATGTGCTCCATGTCCTGGCGTCCCCACACACAGGTGGAACAAACCTTGTGCCCGCCACACTCACCCCACAAATCTGTTATAAATGCACCCGTGCACACACATCACAACATCACAGCAATGCAGGCTCACACACACACAAGCCACTGTTGCACTATACACACAAAATACCATAGCCTGTATCTGCTATGTACATATAGGACTACAGATAATCCTTGCCACACCCATAGCATACGTGCCTTTAAAAATATCCACAGATTATGCCACACCCAATATTCACTATATATACACACAGGCACAAGCCCATACCAGACAACAGTAGGCAGACACAACTAGATACAGACGATGCCATGTCACGGCCCTGCACACAATGTCACATCTCTGCTACAACACACCATACCCGAAGCCCAGATCACAGCAGATACACACATAGAGACATATCATTACGCTCGTGTCCTACTGCATATCTGCTATCTACACACATCCCAGGCCACACCCTGCCTCACGGCACATGTATAAGGATACAGCACAGCGCCCAAACACAGCATCCCGTACATCCACACGGTGACACCCCATCCCTGCCCTGTGCACCGATACATAGCCTGGCTTTTCCTCTCGACTTTATAAGGGGGACGACACACCTCCATCGTTCCCCAGCCGCTTCACACACCCATATAAACACACCATCCCTGCTGTGTTATCCGGGCGGACAACACACCTGACCCGCGTCACACGCCAGGCAGAGCCCTGCCATGGCTGCTCCGGCGCTACACGGGAGGAGGCAAGGCGCCCGTCACACCTCACCACAGACACGCAGGCATGTGCTACAGCGAGGGACAGCGCGGCCCCACCTGCTCTGGGCAGGCACGCAGACAGACAGAGGGGCAGACAGACAGAGGGACAGACAGACACTCTCTTTTCCCTTCGTCTCCAGCGTGGGTGGGCGCAGCCTCGCGCCGGGCCGCACTCCCAGCCCCGCATCCGCACTGCCCGCGCCCCGCGCTCGCCCTCTTGCCCGCCCGTCACCCTCGCCTCGGACTGAGCCGCCCGGCCCCGGGGCCGCTCCTCACGGCCCGGCCGGCAC
>NC_031769.1:50140245-50146414 GCF_001522545.3 Parus major
CCGGCTGCGGGGCGGTGTCGCGGTGCCGCTGGAGCGGAGGCGCGGCGTCCCCGGGGCCCCGCGGTCGGCTCCTGCCGCCGTCCCCGCCGCTCCCCCGCACACCGCGGCTCCCCGAGCTCCAGCCTGCGGGGATCCGAGACAGGTGGCCAGCAGGCAAGTCCTCCGAGCGGTCCTAGATCTGGTGGGGAGCCAGCATGATCCCGCCTGCGGAGAGCTGGGGCTGCAGAAGCCGCTAATGCAGATGTTGCCATTCGGTAATTAATTCTCAGCCCGAGAGCGAGCCAGGAAGCAAGCTGCATTGAAGTACCGCTACGGTTTTCACCTACAAAAGATGACAGAGGCAATCCGGCCATATCCCAGCCTTGTGTTTTATGGATGGCAAGAGTCTGACTCTTCTTTTCCATCCCTCTCAATCCCTCTTGCCATTGCCCTTATCAGCTGAACAGAAAGTTATTGGTCACCAGATACGGTAGAATAATGACGGTAGGGAGTTATTCATGGATTATTTATTCTACAATCAATGAGGCAAAGAAAAATGAAAACAATTATTTCTCAGGTGTTATGTAGAGAAAGCTGAGAAATGGAGAGGTATAATTTCTTTAGAGGAGCCCCAAAGCAGGGATAAATTATTTTCAGTGACTAATACACATGGTGTTAACAAGTACCTGCTGTTATTTAGTGACTGTGATGAAGTGGTTAAGACCATGTGTAAAATGAGATTTTCAGAAAGGCCTTGGGATATTAGGATCCTCAATCCTATTGCCTTTCAGTGTGAGTACAGTGCCTATCTTTTAGGTCACTTTGAAAGCTCATCCATACGTAATATGTGATATCCCAGGAGAGCTGTGGCCTAGAGGTTTGAGCACAGCCCAGGACAAAGCTTAAATGCCAGTCCTGGGAAAAGTGTTTCTGTAATCTTGTCCAAGTGCCATAATTTCTCCTCTTTGAGGCTTTCCCTCCCTTGCTTTATATCCATAAAGAGTATTAATATATTAATATTTCAATTGCTTTCATAGAGGTAATGCCAATATGTGTACAACAAATGTGAAATGAAAAAGTGCATTACAAATGATAAGTTTTATTATACTTATTTCCGTTTTTGAAAGAATAAGTATTTCCATAGAGACTCTATTACCTCTTTCCTGCATCATCCTGAGCTCTTTGCAATGCCCTCCCCTTTCCTTAAAACCTACAGATACATTTTGATGTCCAGTAATCATTAAGATATGTGAGTTTTTGGGGAATTAACTAAGAACCAAATATTAATTAGTGACATTAAACAATTCAAAATTGCCTCTTTTCCATAACTTCTTTCTTGTTTACATCTTCTATTTGCCTCCTGCTGTATCTCCCATAATTTTTCGAGTTCGTAAACCTACATTTTCTTTTCTTTAGCTACCACTGAAATGACAGAGCTGATATAGTATCACAAACTGACTGCAAATATCCATGGAAAAAAAGAAAAACACTTTGACTGTGACATGAAAAAATTTCTACCACTTTCATTCTGAGTTCTTGAAACCCTTTCTTTATTCACTGGCCTTTATAATTCACTTGAATAAGTAATAAACAGCTTCTCTGAGTAAGTACTTAAAGGCTAAGCAGACCATTCTTCAAACAAAATTTCTGCTTCTTAAGGCTCTTCCAACAAGCACAACAAAAAACATACTTGCTCATCATCCATTCACACTTTTATACCTATATATCTGCATGTCACCTACCTCATAAAGTCCTCCACAGGATGAAAACCTTGACTTGATTTTAGTTGTTCACACTTCACACTTGTTTAGCATATGATGATTGGGGTATTCAAAAATGTACTGAAATTGATCGTAAGTAGGTAGACATTTAAAAAAACAGCTATAAAGGATAAGACAGGTAATTCGAAACAGGAAGATTCAGCAGGCTAGTTGGTGAATATCTCAATAATGGTGATAGTAGAAAATTTCCTTGTGGTTTGAGACGGAAGAAGCGGCACAGATTACTGCATTTTTCCCCACCTCAGAACAGGATCAGTTCTTAAAAACTGCATAAAATATTTAAACTATATAGCAACAGAAATGAGTTGTGCAAGGGTAATGCAATTATTTTTAATATAACCACAAGTGAGGCCTGCAAAATCATTAACTTTGACTGATTCTGTCACACAAAAATCATTACAAAGATCTTCAGGCATTCTTTAGTCCTATAAAACAAGCTAACCATATATACTCTTAATTTTTTTTTTGTATTTTTTTTTCTTTTTTCCTGGAGCATGTTGTGTAATATTACTTTTACATGATTCAAGAAATCCAAATTGAATATATTAACCCTTGCAATGAAAAAATGGTCAAATTGTGTTAGGCCACAATATGAAGAAGGTACTTCTACTCTTTCTCCTAGCCTTTCCATTCCAGAGTGCAAATGTGAGGATGTTTCTCAGCAAGCAGTGAGACAGGCCTGCAGTCTCAGCAGGGCACCCACAAGCTTTAGCACCCCTATCCTCCAGCTGTCAGATGTTGGCAGCTTGAGTCAACAGGGATGTGTACTCCACTCTGTAGTTTAGGAAAGCATTGTAGCAGACTAGGACAGGCACACCAGACAACAGGTGCAGAAGGAGGATCTCCTATCAAGGCTACTCCCATAAGAAAATTGCATGCTCCTTATTTTTATTTCTGAAATCATAAAATCATATAATTGCTTAGGTTGGAAAAGACCTTTAAGGTTGTTAAATCCAACCACTAGCCCAGAAATGCCACAGCCACCACTAAACCATGTCCCAAAGTGCCACATCTACACATCTTTTAAACTTTTCCAAGGTGATGACTCAGATGGACAGTCTGTTCCTATGCTTGGCAACACTTTTCATGAAGAATTTTTTCTCAGTATCTGATCTAAACCTGTCACAATTTGAGGCCATTTTCCTCTTGTTCTTTTGCTTTTATACTTTGAAGAAGACTGACACCCAAATAGCTACACCCTTCCTTTCAGGGAGTTGTAGAGAGTGAAAAGGTTTCCCCTGAGCCTCCTTTTGTCTGGGCTAAACACTTCCCTTGGCTGCTCCTGGTATGATTTACTCTTTATACTCTTTCCCAGCCCTTCTCTAGAAATGCTTCAGCAACTCAATAACTTCTTCTGCTGGGAGGGGAGCAAAACCAGCCAAAGAATTTGAGATGCAGCCTCACCAGTGCTAATGACCACTTCAACACTCCTAAAGCCCTAAAAAGCAGCCAGATATCTCAGTCAACTGGTGAAACCTCCCTGGCAATTAGAAAGACACTACAGTGTTAAAAGACTCCAGTTATTACAGCTGTACACAAATTTTATTGAGCTTAATGGAAATTGTACACACATATTGATGAATGAATAGATCATTCTGAATTTACTAGAGCTGTCAAGCAATGTCTGCTAAATGGAATTCATCCTGGATAGAGCTATATTTACAGTATGTGAATGTCAAGAGGGAAAACACAATGTCAGAAGGCTAGAAAGGATAATTAAGAATTTCAAACACTGGTGGGACCAAATGGCATCCAATAAAGTGATCAGTTGCAACCACAGAAGAAAATGAGCCAGCTTGAAAAAGGACACACAGCTTCTGAATTAATACTGAAAAGTAAACATCAAGTTTCTTTATGCATAACAAAACTACCATTTTAAAATATTGTTTCCCTTCCTTATTTTCATTTTCCCCAGCCCTCTTGCATGGTAGAGCTCTAAAATTCATCTAAAGCAGAATTTCCATCCAAGTCTCTAGAATGTTAAATACGAGGACTTAACACAGGAAAGACAAATGCAATGTATTTCAAATTATGACCAAACAAGACTTTATGATCACATGCACAGAATGAAATGCCAGATATTGGACAGCTCTATTACTGGAGGAAATCTTGGGTTTATTAAGAACAATGTGGGGTTTTCTACTGAGATTGTTGATACTCATGGGTATTTCTTTGAGGGAGAAGGGGTCACATGAAAATCGTGATCCAACAGCCTATGAGAAGCTGTAAAGTCCTGAAGAAAATATTTATTTTTCAGTAATGTTAGGAAAGTCTTTCCGAATCTTGTTAATGCATCTGAAAAGGAAGATGAAGGTGCATTGGCAGAAAAGAGACAGTATCTTTTTCTTGCTTCACACAGCTAAAAATACAGCATTATATTTTGAAGTGAATGCATTTTGGCTTGACCATCAGTTAATTATTGTAATTTTATTAAAACAACAAGCAGACAAAAAAATGGAAATATGTATTTATACAGACATCAAAATAAATTGAATATGTTCAGAAGTTTTCAGCTTCATGTCCCAATATATTTTGTAGTCTAAACATGTGCTTAAGGCAGCATCTACCATTAGAAATTTCTTTTGTCATATCTTGATCTTGTTAATCTGCACTGCATAATGAAACAATTTGACAAACTGTTATGAGGAGCAGTTGATGTCACTTGGTTTGTTCAGCCTGGAGAAAAGGAGGCTGAGAGTAGACCTCATTGTGGTCTTCACCACCATCAGGAGGGGAAGCAGAGGTACAGGTCACTTCACTCTCTTGAGCAGTGACAGGACGCAAGAGAACAGCATGAAACTGAGTCAGGGGTGGTTTAGTTTGGATATCAGGAGAAAGTTCTTCACCCAGAGGGTGGTTGGATATTGGAACAGGCTCCTCAGAGAGGTGGTCACAGCACCAAGTGTGACAGAGTTTAAGAAGCTTTTGAACAATGCTCTAAGGCACAGGGTGTGACTCTTGGGGTGTCCTGTGCAGGGCCAGGAGTTGGACTCGGTGATCCTTGTGAGTCCCTTCCAACTCAGCAGATTCTAGGGCTAGATAATTGTCTAGGTGCATCATTTAAGTGCACATAAAGAAAAAAAGCCTTGCTAAAGGAAAATATCTTTTTGCTAAACCAAATTTCAAATTTCATTAACATAACAGTATTATAGTTGATTCCTTTCATTACCATATCTGGCCTCAGTTTTTCTTCTTAATTCAGTTTAGACCATTTCATAGGCAATCCGTGGATGCATAGGAGAAGTTCTATATTGAAAAAATGGACAGAAAGTGAATTAAAGTAATATTATCAAAAGATATTGCAATTACGTTGAAAATACTTCAGTCACCTTTAAAGGAGAAATCAAAATCAATCTGGAACATTTCCATCTGTTATTTGTGGGGCAGGAAAAAGGTATCCTTTCACTAATGCACAGCCCGCAAGGTAAATGCCAGAGAAGAGACTGTCAGCTCTTCTCAGACTATCATTTATGTCTGGATGAGGAGACTTCATGTGACTTGCGGGTTTTTTCAAGACAAGTACATAGCAACATTTTGGAGAATACTGTAAATACTTCCACAGTGAAGTAGTATTTGTGAAAAATTCATGTATTTTTAGCCATATTTTAATGCAAATTAGCAGCTGAAAACATGGGAAAGAGCCAACATAATCTAACACAGTTTCTTTCCTTAAACTGACAGTGATCTACAGTCCTCATCTTGGGAACTTCTTTGGGAAAGGTTTTGAAATAATTCACAACTAGCTTTAAACCACTGCTTTACTTTAAATAATTTGTGTTACTGAGGATATAGCCTCATTATCTACTCAATACATATTTAACAGATTGGAAGAGGTTAGCAGAGTAATGCACTAAAGTTACTGAAGCATTTAAGCATTCTGAGTAAATATATATTTGCCTCCCTCTTATATTGTCCACATCATTCAGTCTCAATTACCACACTAATAAACTAGTTATCTTCATCTTCTACTACAGATAACATATGGGTACTTGACCATAAAAGTACTTTAAAATACTATCATGTACTCTGTCTTATATTAGGAGTATCCAGAGTCCTCTTGAACCATATTATAAATTCTTTCTTACAATTGATTGTGGTAAGGTACTTTGTGCTTCAGTTAAATATGAAGCTCTAGTAATACTTTGTTATGACTCCAGAACTGCCTTTTATTGTCTACAGTGCATCTAGTACAGAGCGGGGTGTCAGTCATGACTGAAGCTCTTGCATAATACCCAAACACAATTATACCTAAAGATGAATGCATATTGCTTTGCCAGTCTGCACACCTGCCTGTCAGATAATTTCCAATGCAGCATAGCCTATGTCTGCCTTTCTTTTCCTTCCTTCCTTCCTTCCTTCCTTCCTTCCTTCCTTCCTTCCTTCCTTCCTTCCTTCCTTCCTTCCTTCCT
>NC_031769.1:50146654-50221631 GCF_001522545.3 Parus major
TCCCTTCCTTCCCTTCCTTCCCTTCCTTCCCTTCCTTCCCTTGAAAACAGTCAGTAAACTGCAGTAATATACAATAAAATCATAAACGCAGGTACAACAAAAGTGCTTGTACAAATATTGTGAGCACAAAAGATTGCCCTTGATATCTCTGCAACCATTTTGGACGTAAGGATGAAACGAATGAAATTACTTCTGTAGTAGTAGCAAAGGAATTAATTCCAAGTATAAATTGCGCAGTTGTGCCACAATCTTTTTATTTTCCATCCTTCATTCCACACTGAGATCTCAAAAGCAAACAGGAATCCTTATCAGGAGGCACACAACATGAAGAGCTCTCTGAGGTATGAAGCCATACCTGCAACCACCCCTAATGGCATACAGCTTCTCAACACATTTGATAGTGCAGAGGCCTCTCATAAATACCACTTCAGCTTAATTTATAAGCAGCCATGCTCTGGATTTAACATATCTAGGTCTTAATCAGTACATTGCAAAACAGTCTGAGGTTATTGCCTGGAGTTAGGAAATATCTAATCAAAGTCATGATTTTAAAGTCATTTCTACTATCAATATTTCAATGCAATAAACTTACATGCCCTGCTACACAGCAGTAGGGGAGGTGCAGCCAGACTGTCAGCACACACAGCAAACTAAAAGACACCATAACAACCCCGTGTGTGATGACACTTGCAACAATCACCACAACGCACTCCAAATGTGCCATCCACTCTGGTATCACATGAAACATTTCTTGAGCGTGTTTCCTCTAGTTTGGAGATTAGAAGTCTCCCTAAAAAAGGCAAGAGGGTTCTAAAAATACATCCTAAAAATTGATCTGATATTAGAGACGTCAGAATTGTGAAGATGCCTGTGGGTAAGCTGCCGTTTTTACATATCAGGGGATTTAGCCCACCATACACTTCTATTATCTCCTGGAGCCCAGAATATATATCACTATTTATGTTTGTCTATCTACCACTCAGTCACACAAAAACTTATTGTGTTTAGTAAGTCATGTACATACAAAGCAGACTGCAGATATCTATTATAGAAGGGCAAGCTTATTATTAAAATATGCTCTGGATAGTCTTCATTCAGAAAACAAGACTGGAAGAGACCATCCAAGTCATATCAGTTGCCCAGATTTATCTCCAAGGTAAACTCCCTCTTCCTCTCACACATAAGTCATTTTCACAGTATTAATGAAAAGGTGGTTTGGAGATACTTTCTGTGTGGTATGGCTAATAAAAATCACTTAGCTTTATGACCTTTTTTAGCTTTTAGAAAGTATTAAGCATGAAAAAATACATGTATTTTATAAAATAGTTATACTTCCTTATCTTATCTCATTGTCTAATTAAAAATTAGGAAAAAAGTCACATAAGGTAGACAAAAATCCTATGATGGTGCACACATTTTTAGCTCTAAATGCATTAGTAATGAAAGGTGCTTAGACTACTGTAAGTTACTCACAACAATTTGGCATGTAGTAAATGAACAATAATTTATTCTCCACAGCATCTAAGGATTTCAAAGCATCATACAAATATTGAATTAAGCTTCCCAACAAGATAAGTAAATATTATATCCGCGTAAAGAACAAGAACAGAAATCTATGCTGTGTCCAAAATAACCAGTATTCCAACCATTGCAAAAAAGGTTTGCTGGCTCTGAGACCAAACACAAGTTTTTGAAGCCAGACAGACAAATCAGCAAGAGCTATGCCTCTTGTCCAACAGGGCAAGTTGCCCTATCAAGGCAAGTGAACAGAAAGTGCTCCATTAGTACTTTGATGGAGATGGCAGAGAGTACAAGAGAGTATGAAAGATTTAATCATCAGAAATGCACTCTAAGAGGGAAAGGCAGAAGAACCTAAGTGAAAAGTACTTTAAAAGGAATCAAAAGAGCATGATGACTACAGCTAACAAGCTAATGCCTTTTGCTACCCATAAAAAAGCATGGTAGAGTTATAGGTGAACTAGATGAAACTAGTAGTATAAATGTTCATCATTTACAGCATACACACATTTTTGTTGTGCATCATTCCAAAGTGATTGAGTGTTATTTTGTAGAAATTTCTGCATTTCGTAGAAATGACTTGAGTAGAGAGAGGAATTTAATAGAACCACTTGTAACTTTTGAACGGTGAAAACTCTTCAGTATCCCAGCCAAAAAACCTTGAAAAGTGTTGGTCTGTGTGGCTGTCTCCTGCAAAAGAAAGACGAAGAGCAAACACCTATTTTATTTCCCTTTAAAAAAACCTTGAACTATGGTAATATTTCGAATCGAGAAGAAAGCAATCTCTTAAGAACCAAAGGAATGCAATCTAATTATGAGTGCTGTGACAAAAGCACTGAATCTTACTGTGTTTCCAACTTCATGAGGAAGCAAGGTCTCATTGTTCTGCCCACATACATGCCTGCCAATGTAGGAGAATTTCTGATGAAAAGAAAAGACTGAAACACTATTCTATACTCACCCATCTTACAGCAGCAATTTAGTTGCTTTCCGCTTCTACCTCTAGCAAAGACCACTCTGTATGAGAGTGGTAGGATATGTCATTAGCATTCTGAAAAGCTGTAAATACAACATAACCTGTTTTCTAGGTGCTCTCCATCCACATGGACTCTTCTTCATCAGCTTCTGGACCTCTTGCTTAGAGGTTGTGCAGCAACAAAATTTCAACCCATTGTGCCTGTACTGATACTATCAGTTCCAGGACATGTCTTAGTCACACTTCTTTCAAGCCAGCTATCTGCAAAACTGGCAGCTCTGATGATGCTTCAAAAGCACCTACAGCATTTTTAGACACACTCAAAGGGGATATTTTGACAACTGAGATTGAAAAATCTGTTCTTCCCAGAACAAGTGTATCTTTTGTTCATTAGTGTTCTGTTCAGCTCTGTTGACCTTGGTTTTATTTTAAACCTTGATTGCTGTAACATTCGCTCTGCTGCTCAGCCAGCAGTCTATAGGATTCCAACAAGTAAATGGTTAGAAGGGAAAAAAGGATAGCATCTTTCTCCCTCACAAATCAAGGAATGGTTCAGCTGAATATAGACATCTAGCTTTGAACTTGTCACTTTAGTCTCCCTTTACTCTTGACAGAGAGCTAGTCAGTATGGCCAGTATCATCTCAGATAAGATTCATGTTACTCTAAACTAGATGTTTCCACATGATCAGATGAGTCAAGCACCATTAAAGTTCCTCTCCTTTCACTACAGGAAGATCTTCAAGTACCTGGCACAGCTGTAGATGGTGAAACATGGGCCTTAGAATAGAAATTCTGTCCTTCCACAGAGTCTGCTTTTTCTCCTTGTCTACCCACAAACACTTTCTGGTTTATTCATATTAAATATGAGGATAACCACATTGCAAATAGTGCAATCAAACTGTGAAGCATCTTGCATAGCAAGGTGCTTCAAGTGCCTTTGTCTAGTAAGAGTGGTCCAGATTTTAAATTTGCTAATTAACACCAAGACTGAATTTTTGTAGTTAGCCAGAAATTACATTAATACAAATAATATTTATAATTAAAAAAAAAAAAAAAACAAACTCAAAAAAACTAAGAAGGCTTCACAATATAAATAAAATAGAGGAAGAAAAAATATGATCATTGGTCAAATCCAAGAAAAGACTGCATTTACCACTTACAATAGTAGGAGCTCTACAGTTCTGCAGCTCATATGAAAAACAAAAGGAGAGAGACAGTTGTGCTGGCTTTTCCTTGTTTTTCAGTCTATTTTTTTTTTCTCATTCTTTTTATCATATAAGTGTAACTTATTGAATTTAATAACTATAACAATTTAAGAACCATCAATTAAAGGAATTCCCTGTAATTAATGCACATACTGTCTGGACAAAAGCATTAATATAGTATTTTTGTATGGCTAGGTCTCACCCAAATAGCAAAATTTTCATTGGAATAACACTTTGCAAATAATCAAAATTAAGAAAAAAAAAGTCTTGCTTTTTTTTAAAAAATAAAATAATATTTTCAAGGAGATCATGTGTGGTCTGCTACTAGATTCTGAGAAAAGTTTAATTATAATCTCTAGTTTGCTTCAAAAATTTAAACAAAAGAAAATTCCTTAGTCTTTGCCTCCTCTTTCAGAAACCCAAATGTCATCAATGCTCTACCAATCTATTTGCCAGTCTACTCTCTTCTGAAGAAGTCTTCCGACATTTCCTTTTATTTTATCATCAACTCTCAAAGTAAAACATAAGAGAACTGGGGATACTGAATCCTTGGATCTGAGGGATTGCTGAACAGCAAGAAATACAGCAATTTGGTTACCTAACAAGATGCCAAAGTCAACCCTTCCCTGCTGTACTGACAATTATAGACCAGAACAATTTTCATCTCCATGGATGCACAATGAGCCCTTGTTTCATTTTCTGGTGACAGGCTAGATATGCTCAGTCAATTCTCCCTCTCCAGCCTGTGCTGGAAAAAAACGGTTAAAATCTTATGTATGCATAAAATATTCATGTTATTTCCAAATTCCTTTGACAGCTGGGAAAGGTGTTTGGTTGACATTCGCTGTTATGCCAAAACAAAATCATAGGTCTTTACACTGAGCAAATTCTTGCTGTATAGAGAGAGCATTTGGATTGATTTGCCTTTCATAGTCCACTCTGCCTTCCTTTGTTTGTCAATGGCCAAATCCCTCACTGGCTTCATGGTGAGCTGGGCTGTGTCTGTGATCCTGTAGAGCTTCTACTGTCTTGCTTATATCTTACTGACATAGTTTATGATAGTGCTGGGGAAAACACTTTATGATAACTGGCTGTCTAACTCTATTGTCCAGTCTCTCTGGAAAACACACACATTTCTTACTTGGTAAGGTCCATCTTAACATGAAGGATGATTACTGAATAAGAAGTCTGCTCCATCAGAGATCTGTCACTTAACTGTACTGAGAAAAACTGACACACATCCAGACCCACCATAAATTTGGTTATCCAGAAAGCAATAAGGCTGATAAAAAAATCCTACAAGACTATATGTAGGACAATAATTTCCTGATTGGCATCAAAGACCAGAAAAGATTTCTTGATCTATCAATTTCAACCCCTTCTGGTTTCAAGAACTCCACCTTAAATGCCTTAACTTTTTTCCATATTATTTTTCCTTTTGTAAGATTGAATAAGAACATTCTAATGATCAAGAACCTTTGAATTTTCAGCCAAAATATCTTTATGGTGGTTTATATGCTTTTGCTCCTGTGCTAACATTACACCTTATCTAGAAATTGTTCTTAAGTCCAAGGCAGATTAATAACAAGAGAAATTGTTGACAGTTTAAATGTTTGATTGCAATATGGGTGGAAAAATGGGCTTAAATGAAATGGACATATTACTATTTATAATAATAAAGGCATGGTGTCCTGTCAAACAGATCAGAGGGGAAAATGGGAGCTCATGGGGCTTTTCTTGTATTTGTTTTACTCTAAAGACGTCAAAAAGTGATTATGGTTGCAATCCAAGAAACACAACAGCACTTATATTTATAGAAAAGCAGAATCACACTTGTACAGAAAGGCTTTCTTGTCTTTCTGGAAATTAACACACACTGGTTTAACTCCTCATATCTTAATCATAATCTTATCTTCATATCATAATCTTATCTTCAGCAGAAACTGGCATATTCTAGGTCGTCTGCTTTTGTGTAAAATCTTGTGCTTAGAGAATGATGCTTCAGCTGTATGTTTCACATGAGAACTACACTGTCTTCCAGTTCTCCAAAGTTCCACATATGTGCTTTCTTAAACATCTCAGTCCACTTTTTCAGGGTATCCAGTCAACATTTCTGTCACTACTATTCATTTCAAAGGAAGACTCTAGTATAAGGTAAGCTATTATGAAAGCAGTAGGATCAGACTTTAATTTACTTGGAAACCAAAAGTTTGCATTTTTCAAAGTATAAAACTGTTCACACAGGATTCAGCCTTCCTGCTCCTGAGTGATTTATTAGTTCACGTAGGTGCCTTAATGTTTAGAGCAGGGGAGAAATGACTCCTCTGACTCATCTGGTCGCTGGTGGCATTCAACTTATATACATGTCAGCTAAGGTCTATGGACAAGAGAAATTCAATTACTGCATGGCAAAGCAGATAGGAATGTAAAGTTTTATGAAAACTCTATGAAAGAGTTTTGTATTCTACTCAGTTTAGGGTTTTTTTCCTGCGGTTTGCCTAGCTGTACAAGAACATGAACTTTACAAGTAAAAGCTTCTTGAATTACTCTGAGTACCTATGTTTTCCACGAAAACCAGAAAAAAAAATTCTTATTTCCCATGTAGTCAAAAATACTTTCATCCTGTTCTGTCACAGATGATGGCTGAGGGATTGCAGCCCCATTCTGAAAATGTCACCGGGGAAAATATCCATGAAGCATTTATGCACTAAATGTCAAAATTTATTTTCCTTCAAAATTATAACTTTTTGTGTTGCCAATACATGCAGAATTTAGTATATGTGGAGCACAGAATCTGCTCATAAGCTCTTCTTGCCTCTTTTTGCTATATTACATATATTTTATTACTACATTAAGGTGCCCATATTTATTGTAGATATTCTGTGCAGCCACAAGTAGCAAAAGGACAGGGTGGCAGATTGTTCAATTCAGCCTCAACTGAATCAGTCTCAGCTCTCAGATAGGGTTTGATTCCTTTCGTAATAGTGATAGAAATAATCACACAATTTTGCTGTGTCTTTAATCTTCACATAAAACAAGCATGCTGTCACCTGAGTAAAAAATGGTAATACTGGAAAAAGATATGCTCTCCACACTCTGCAATATTGTTGATTTCTCCTCACTTCTGAACTGTGTAAACTGTGGGCAGCAAAATGTGCAAATCGTCTGGTCATAAACCAAGGTACCCTACCAGGCCCAAGGAGCCCTTGGTGGGGAATTAAGGGTCTGTGTTAGTTTACTCCTGAGAACCATCCCAAGCCTGCTCAAAAGGGTATCCAACAATCCTGCATCCCCAAAAGGATGTATCTTTGTCCATGGTTCACCAGAGCAAAAAAAAAGTCCAAACCAAACCAAACAAATCCCATAGCTGGAACTGTTTTAATAGATTAGGTGTTTGTGTGTATTGGCACACACAGGTAGCCAGGGCACACAGAGAACCAGAGCTGAAATGCAAAGAATAGATTTGTTTCATTACCTCACTAACAATGCCAGGCAGCAGAGACACACGGGGACACGGGCTCCATTAGGCTTAGCTCATCCTGGGGGACAGAGACACACAGGGACAGGGATCCATTAGGCTCAGTTCATCCTCCTGGGCAAGGGGGAACTGCCTGACCCAATGTACCAAAGGGCTCCATGCATGCACAGTTTATCAAAAGATTGTGCTTCTATAACCTCTGAGCCTTTGATCTCTCTCTCCCAGCATGAGGCTCAAGCACATCTGTGAGAGTATGTTATCTCCACACAGGAACTCTACTTTCTGAAACAGGCAGAGGATGAACAACACTAGGCATAATAAATGGAATTTTCTCATCCTCAAATTCTTGGCATTCCCATCTGCAGGGTCAGTTGAGCATATTTACTGTCCTCCTCACCATTCTTCCATTTTTAACTGTTTCCTCCCAATACTGTTCTATTACATCAATCGCTTGTGACTAAAGATTTCACCAGACACAAACACAAATTCAAACATTTGAGAAGGTGGGTTATATTTAGCCTAAAAACCTGTATATGCTCTACACATGGAATGCAAAGAATGTAAAAAAAATTTTTTATGTGCAGTGTTAAAACCAATTTCTCTCTAATTTACTAGTCACCAAAGAGTAGTAAACAAAAGGAGAAGAAGTTTCTAGTAGATAACCTGCATCTTGCAGACACCGATAAACATTTCCAGTGCACATCTGTTGTTGTAGGCTTAAAAGTCTCCTCAGACCACATGCTGTATATGAGCAATCTGATTCTGACTGTACAAAACGATTGATGAAACTAATTAGCTTCTTACTCTGGTCAGAAATATATTACAAACCTAAAATTAACTGTTGCCATTATCTTGAAATACGCTCATAAAAAAAATGCTAAAGTGTTCTGTTTTACATGACAAAAGTAAAATTGATCTTAGTCAATCACTAAAACTTTAAAAATTGCAGCTTATATGCTTCTACTTCTGTTCTAGCCATCCTTACTTACACAAGTGTTTCTCAACATCAATAGGGAAAACATGAATAAAATAGGTTTAGAACCATCTATCAGTAAGTTCTTGTGAGATGTTGATTCTTATTCCTAGTGCAATTTGACTGCTCTCAGGGAAACTATACAAGTAAAAGAAAATTCAAATGTTACTGTTATTTGTAAAACATACTTACCTTTTGTCTTCGTAGTTCCCAGTGGATAGGTATTGAATTCTATTATAATGAGATAAATTGTATGTGTTCCATTTATGACATACCCATGTCTGTGTTTTGAAATTAATATTGTGAATTGTCCTTTTTTCCAATTCTCTCATTTTTTCTCATCCCAAGCATTGTCATGTACACCATATCCTAGTTATTTTTTCTCATTTCAAAAGAAAATTTAGCAAGACATAAAAACTGTGCACAATACTGCGTGTACTATCAATGGAACAACAACATTGAACAACAAATCTGAAATATCTACTACTTCATAGTCCAGAGTAATCAGATAGTAACAGATTTTGTCACCACATCACTGCTGACTTCAGTTAGTCCTTGACGATGGTCTTTACTCTCAGTAAGAGTATTGGCATATGTTCTCAACAAAAAGAGAATGTGGCTCTCCATTAAAGATGACTCCTTTTCCTCTTATTGAAAAATCATTCAGAGTTAATCAATTTCAGTAGAGAAAATTGTAATCTAGCTTGTGCTATTAACAAGTTTGCCATGAAAGAAATGCAGTAAAAATAAGCTCCAAATGGAAGATCTTCAAATATAATTCTCCCATTCCTTGTAACTACTTTAATACAGTAGCTGTGAGAGGTTGTGCTCTCAGGAAAAGCACTGGCAATAAGCAAGGATGCATAGAAAGCTGCTTCATTTATGCAGGAAGCTCATTGTTACATCAAAGAAGGCACATAACTGTGGCACTACAGAATCAAAATATTTGACATGCTCTCTACCCATTGTAGAAACTTTTCCTCTAAGGCTATTACAGCACCAAAGAACTGATGCACATAATCCGAAAGAAAAAAAAGGGAAGATCAGAGAAATTTCTTCCAGAACGCAGTGAGCATATGAATGAATTACCAGGCGCAGTAAAAAGAAACACTAAATTTACCACCTTTGTCCACGGGGTGGCGATTAAGCCATGTAGTGTTACAGCAGCAACACTGTAAATTCAGAGTTTTGTCTTCCGTGAGGGCATCTGATTGGTCTGGGGCCAAATAAATACCTATAATTATCCAGAGTAATTCACAAGCAGGATTTATTTTCCGGTAAGAACTACTTTCATTAGTTAAGCTCCCTAAAAGTGTTCAACAATAAGTCACGCTCCTTACCACACTACTGGCCACTATGGTTTTAGCATTAAATTTCCCCTAAGTGTTCCTTTTCTTCTTGATAATTTCCATTCTTGGCAGTATCACATCCATCAGAGCTCTCACAACTGAACAAGTATAGTTGTAAGGACAGAGAGATTTGACAAATACAGATATACCCAGTCAGAACACAAAAGAGAAGAGCTTCCTAAATGCTCCATAGCTTGGATTATAACTGATTGTAAATTGCTAATGCAAAATTGTTAAAAGATATCTCTGAATTTGCCTCCTTCAATAGAGATGGAAAGGACTAATACCTTCTCACAGTCATTACTTAGATGTGTAGTGGTATACTCTGCTTCTGGAGAACTGCAGCCACTAAAAACAGCAAGAGACATTCCTAACATTAATTATTGCTTGTTAATACAGTGTAGCAATAGGAAGGAAAGAGAAGAGCCAGAGCTGTGCCCCTAGCCCCTAGTTTTCTTTAGGCTGCAAGAATTATTTCAAAGGCATTCAAACAGTTCATTTCCACCATAACAATCTTCAGACTTCCCCCCAGCATTGCTGAGAGATTTTAAGTATAATTTGCAAATTTCCAGTGGGTAAGTTAGTAGTTTACTGGCTTTGGCTTTAGTATGAGAGAAAATTGTTTCACTTGCCCCACTTCAGATTCTTCATCAATAAAATCATTTGGGATTCCTCTTGCCCTCCTTTGTGAAGCTGAACTCAGCACTGAACAATTCCAATAAGCAGTATTATAATTAGTCCAGATAGAGCAATCTCTTTTCTATGAGTTAAATACTGCCAGTTAGAAGCATTTACTTTTAAGAAAGTTTCATATTCTGAATATTTCTGCAAGTCCTGTTTCTACGATATTGGAAACCCAACAGTCTAAGCAGGAAGAGGAGTTATTTCCACAATTTGGGAAAGAAAAATATAATAACAATTTATCAATTATTATTTCAATATATTCTAGGGGTACTAGTAAAAATAAGAAATATTTCAAAGTAGGTAACATTTTATAAGTTACAGTATTATAATTATGACAAATTTTAAGCTGGTTTTAATTTTTATTATTACATATGTTCTTCTGTCCATGCATGGAAGAACTTGGTCCTCAGGTATTGCTGACAAGGTTTTATCCCATAATCTCTGTACCTAAACTATCTTTTCATAATTTCTACTGCTTTTATGGTGTTGGGTTTGAGGGCTTTTATCCCCTTCCAGTTATTTCTGTAAACTTCCATCTCAGAAATCTGCACTCTTGTTTTATTCTTTAATGTATATATGTAAGATTCTCTACTGAAGACAACTTCTCATTGGTATTAATGTTTACCTAATCAAGGAATTTCATTGTTCTTCATTAATTTTCTTCCAAAGAGTTTCAAACCACTGCCAGTAATGGGCTTACACTTTGGCAATCAAATTCATGCAAATTTTCTGTTGTTGGGTTTTTTTCCCCAGGAAAACCAATGCTAGTGTTTTTGGATGTGGTTTTCCTAAAATTATATATTCTGGAATAAATAACAGAACTTTTTCAGGAAAACTGCAGAAAAAGAGAAATCCTAGGTTTGCATTAACATTGTTGTATTGTTTATATATTGCATTTATATATTATATATATTTATATTTATATATTTTATATATATATATATATATATATACATATATATATAGCATTTATATATTGCATTGTTCAGCCAAAAAGATCATGGCCTCACTCTGACGTGTAAATCACTGAGTACCTGTCAATTACTTGCCACCTATAAAAGAGTTTTTAAATAAATATAAATAAAATAAATACATCTTTTTATTCTCTGTTTCTCTTAGCTCAAATAATATAATGAAACCTAATCATTGGTTACAAGAATGAATGAGTGAGGAGAAAGATGCCCAGTATCCTACAGTGACTGAACCTTGCACAACATGCTACTCTCAGTCCTGATTCTTCCTTTTGTCTCTTTGAAGTTAAAGGTAATAAATATCCTTAAAAAAAAGTAATGAACATTTCCTCATTTCTTGTTGAGTTTCAGTTTCTTCTTCTGTACTCATGTTGCCTTCTGTTTTAGCATGTGATGGAAACAACATTCAAAAAACACATAAACTTCCTGATTTACTTAGGGACATTAAGTACTGTAGTCAGGCAGTTTTATACCATGGACAGCTCAGAGGTGACAATTCTCTATTCTGTTCTTGGCTGTTGTTCTTAACATCACTGGGTATTTAAAAGAGAAAATCATTCAGATCAAATCTTCCTAATGTTAGCGGCTTAAAAAACATGCAGTGATAGTAAGAAGACCACTTAGTTTTCAAAAATGACTAGATGTGTTCCTCTCCAATCTCTAGGAGTAAAAATGACACCTTGAAAATGGGGACCCTACTCTTTCTGTTGTTTCTATCATTTGCAAATTGGCTACATTAGCTACACCTCAGGAATTATGATTATGGGCTCTTTTGGGAATAGCAAATACTGAATATCAGTCTTGCTGTGAAGACTAATGCTTGTCACATTATTTCAAAAGAATAAAACAAATAGCACAGCAATTCATTTTCTTCTCAGGAGATACACAGGTGCTACTTTTCAAAGAAGAGAAAAGCAGCAGCAGACCACAAGCAGAACTCTGATGGTCAACATAAGTTATTTCCACATTTTTTCACTCTCTTCAATTCAGTTCCTCACCATCTTCACTCTAATGCCACCCACCAGGAGCACAGATGTTCAGATGCTGTGGATTCCAAGGAAAACCCTTCTTCATGATAAAGAAATTATAGTAATGTGATCAATTAATGTCTTTTGAGAAATCATATACATGAAGAATCACTAAGTAGATGAGAATTTAAGGGATCCATGATTTACCTTAACCACAAGGCAGTTATTGCATTCAAATAAAATATCTTATAAACAGAATAATGCACTGATGAAGGAGTCACAAAAGAAAACTATTCTTGGGACCAGAGAATGTGCAATGTTCTTGAACTCCCAAAAAATGATAAAAAGAAAATATTTGAGTTTACAAGGCAGGTACTTTAAACAAAGAGATCTCTCTCTTATTTAAGCTGGAAGCTTAAAATTGCACTGAAAACAGTCAAGAGTCCTGATGCTACTGATTATCAAATGAACAAAGGTGTTTGAGTTTTGGTTTTTTTAAAGCACAACTATAAATATGCCCAGAGAAGCTGTAGGTGCCCCATCCCTGGAAATGTTCAAGGTAAGGTGGGATGGGACAACATGGTTAAGTGAAAGGTGTCCCTGCCTGTGGCAGGAGGGCTGTAACTGATCTTTAAGGTCCCTTCCAAAGAATCCATAGGTCTATGGATCTATGACTGATCTATGACTCTAAACCATCTTTTTTTCTTTTTTTTTTTTCTTTTTTTTTTCTTTTTTTTTTTTTNTTTTTTTTTTTTTTTTTCTCAGCTATACTGGTATCAAAATAATTGGGAAAGAAGATATTAAGCAGGAGTTGCAGATGATGAAATTCCAAGAGGACTGCACATACTCACTCATTTATCTTTCAAACACAACTCTGTCACACTCCAAGTTTGGCACATCATGCCTAGGGTGGGCCAGATGGCTTTTCTAAAGAATTACATTTGTACTAAGATAAAAAATAGCTAGTTGCTGAAATGATGTTGAAACTGAAGCACCAAGTTTTAGATTGGATGCAAACACAAAACAGCCTAATATTCAATATAAAAATAAAATAAATCTATTGCTTTGATTCTAAATGGAATAAAAAGAAGCCAGAAAAAAAAACAAGGGCACTTTTATGACAAGCAGAGAACAAAATATCAAACAGAATGAAAATACACATCTCTCGGGGTTCTAAACATGATGATCATACTGGGACACACAATCTTACCTTTTGGTTTGTTTTTCATTCCATAAAGTATTTGAGCTTGCCAACACCTTGTGCTACAGCCCCAATTACAAGGTGAATTCAGGCGTTCATACACCGTTGAAATTCTCAGTATTTTGCTTTCTTGCTTTTTTAATTGATCTGGAAAAGGAGCAGTCAAGACTTTTTTTGGGAGTGGGGGGATGAGCAATTAATCTCCATGTGTATGTGGCATTGTCAGTGCACAATATACATGAATTTTTCCAGGTCTCCATAGGAAACTGCTGGCATGGTGCCTCTGAAGGCTAAACTATAACACATCCCAGCTGTGGGCAAACAAATGGCTTTGGCACTTACCAAAAGATTTCTCCTGATGGAAATTTTTTTATTGTCTTTTTTATTAAGCACAACAAAATGCTATAATGAGGAGCACTGAACAAAATATTAATTAGAAAATGCTGCATTGGTGCAACACTTTCAAAGGAGATGCTATTCAACCACTACAATCTCTTTATCTGGTTATGAAAGAAATGATTGGTCATTAAAATGAAACAGAGAAAGAAAATAATGTCACTAATAAAAAAAAATCAAGCAGACGGCACATTGGTCAAATCCTGAAAAGTGAGAAGAAATTGTTTGTAATTTTCTCACCTGTGCCCAAAATTTGTCAAGAATTTCCAATTAAAATCCTTCTCTAGTTTTGGTGTTGGAGTTGTGGAGGTGAATTCTTAGCACAACTCTTACACTGCAAGTTTATTTTTCCTTCAGATGGGAAAGGTCCACAACCAGGGTCCACAAAAAACCCCTCTGCCAGAATTTGCAGTACTAAAAGCTCATTTATGTCTGCAGAAGAAGAGTAGAAAGCTTAGAAAGCTTGTTTCTTTCCCTATCCATGAGCAGAACAAAGGCATTTGGAACAAGCCCAGGTGTTATCTGGTTGAGATATATTTGTGCAGTGAGCAGCTCCTGCAAAGACTCCTATACCAAAACAAGTCAGTGTAACTTGGAATGGAATGGTGAAACCATGATAGTTGTATGCCTTAGCCATGGAAATAATGTAAACATGAAAATAGAGGGTGCAGTGAGTGCCTTTAATTACTCTAAATTCCATATACATGTAAAAAACAACATATGCTTTCTCTTTAAGGAATTCCTTCAGTAGAATTCTATGCATATCTAAGCATTAAGATCAGCCTGTATGCTCACATGTTTTGCAGAATCAGGACTGCAAATTTCTAAACCTCCCTAAGAAAATACAGCAAACAATTGTTTATTATTTCATATATGTTGTTAGGGAATAATCGACGTGGATTTAATGAAAAAAATCCCAACAAGATTCGTGTGTAGAATTTTCATATGAACTGTTTAAATAAGTATAATGAAAAAAAATATTTGCAGTGAAAATGCAAATCATTCATGGTATATTCTGGACGCATAAAAAGATGCACTTTGATACTTACTGAAAGTTAGAGAAGAAAGTTAACAACCACAAATTGGCACAGGTTTGAAGGAATAGCATATGAAAGTAAATAGTCTCTTAAAACAAAGACTTGAAGAAACATTTCAGAGAGAGCTGGGGAGGAAAATGGCACATTTCTAGTATGACCCTTACAATAGTTAAATGGGCTTAATTAGCAACGCACAGTAATTGCTGTTTTAAGAGTGGCATTACATTGTGTGCAAAATACATTAGAAAATTGCAGGGCAGATTAAAGAAAAGTAATTGCATCATAAATGCAATACATATTTTTGAAGTACTGTAATTCTAGATGGAATGGAATGGAATGGAATGGAATGGAATGGAATGGAATGGAATGGAATGGAATGGAATGGAATGGAATGGAATCTTTCAAAGATATCAAGGAAGAATGCCAAAGGAAGAAAAGAGCTATCCAAGTGCAAGGAAAAAATTGGTGAAGAAGACACAACAATTCTGTACTTCTTTCTGAGAAGACCTCACCATAAGTGGTTTGGTAGCAAATTTCTCTTGGCGCACTGTAAGGAATGGTGAGGAAATCTTGCATGATTTCTACATCCCTGCAAAGCTCCAGACATCAGTGAATGTACAGGGTGCAAATGCCCTTATTTACATATTCTGAACATATAGATGAATTTTGGAACTAAATTACAAAATGGCACAAAATAACATCTTTCTTACTAGTTCAGGACTCAAAATACTAAATCCTAAAGGAAAAAAAGATTTTCTAGGGCTTTAGATAGGATTTTAACTTCTTCACACTAATCAAGGTAAGCAAGTATCTCTAAGAAAGATTGAAGTCACAAGCTGTGGAAGATTTTACCCATGGCTGAAGCATGTTTAATGTCCTACAACCATGTATATCCATGGCCAATGGGTGTTTAATGGATGATTAAAACACTTTGGTTTCTCAGGGACAAGGGGATGTGACAATGAGAGCAGCAATGGGGTATTTTCTCCATTTGGAAGAATTCCTGGCTGTACTTTGGGTGTGGAGCCAAATATTGCAGGTCTGAAAATGGTCAGCCTTTCAGGCCCAAGGACCCACCCTGATTGCTTTCCCTGGGAGTCTACATTCCTCCCCTTGGATGTGGACCTCTGAAACAAATCCAGAAAATTAAAATTCCATTTCTACTTTGTAACCTCTCTGTGTCCTTTAAAGTGATTAAACACTTGAAAACCCCCTGGAACTTCAAGTAAGAAACAGGCTCATTGTTATTTGACTCATGGTGAGTGCAGGACATAGAATGGAACAGAATAGAACAGTTACTTTATTCCCAGAGCTCTGCATGACAAGGTTTGCCCCAGGTCTGAGGGGACACATCCTGGAGAGCAGCTCTCTGCAGTGCAGGTCCCAGGCCCACCCAGGCAACAGGGGCAGAGACAGGCACACCTACAGCAGGGCTCAGGCACGGACTGAAGGTGTCAGGATGACCTGGGACACATCCCCTGGGCCCTTGGCAGGAGGTGGTGGGGTTGGGGTTCCCAGGGGAGGGAACCTGACATAAGTAAATTTGCACTACTCATAGTTTAAGAGATTGGTGATTGTCCACTTTGAAGGCAGAGTATTGGTCCAGTTGGATCTTCCCTCTGAGAGAGTGCTGCTGTTCTGACTCTTGTGATTTAGTATGTCTTTGCATGGGAAACAGCATTTCATGCATTTCTAAAAATGAATATGAGAAGAGAAAAAAAATTCCATGGGTAATGAACAGGTATTGCTCACTTCCAAAAACCTTTTAAACATTTAGTTCAGGAGCATGTCCTTCTTGAGGTGTGGGGTTTTGCCACCCTGAGGAAACCTAGAGAAAGTGGACGAGAACAGAAAACTTTCAAAAACTGCTCTCCACACCTGATGTCTGCAAATTTGCGCAGATGGTCAAACGGTCTCAAGATGATCCCCAGCTCTCACCCACATCAGAAGGTGTGCACCTTCATCACATGGGGTGACAGAACCAATGCCTAGGCTGGGGCATGATTATGGCTACTCACTCCCTTCTGGTAGTGCAGAGCTGGGAGGAAACGTCATCAGAAATTACCTCAGCAGATAATGGTAGGGAAATGAGAGAGAGGAAGAAGAAAAGAAGGGATGTGCAGACAGGAAGAGTTAACCTGGAAAAGTGTCTATAAAAATAATCTAGTCTAACTGCCTGACCACTTCAAGGATGACCAAATGTTAAGAGCATTGTCCAAATGCCTCTTAGACACTGACAGGCACAGGGCATTGACCACCTGTGAAGTTCCTGCAAAGCCTGACCTCACTTACAAGGAACATACAATTCATATTTCCTCCTGACTTCCAAGAGGAGATCCCTGTTCAGCCAAGCTGGTCTTCTGAGACACTTTCTTGACTTGGTCAAAACAGGATTGTCTGATCCTATGCTGTAAAAAGGCAGTTCTTCAAAACTGACCACTACACATGGACACCTTAGTCTGTGAAAGCAGATTCCAGGGGACAATGCTAACTGGCTCTCTGATCAGCTTTGAGTTTGCTCTCTTGAAATCCGAGACAGCAATTCTGCTGACCATTCTGCTTATTACACCAAAACCTCTACATTCAACCATCTCAGGATGATTGTGACTAAGGCAGTCACCTACCATTACATCTCCCATGGGTCCTTCTCTACTCATAAAAAAATTGGTCTAAGAGGGCATCTTTTCTTGTCTCACAGAGTATTTGGAACAAGAAACTACCTTCCACAAACTTGAGGAATTATAGATCACTTATTCATGGCAGTAGGTTTATTTTTATTTTCCATCTTCTTTTTAAATTATTTATGATGACATACATTATTAACTCTAAAACTTATCAGGTGACACCTTATGAGGTGGATCATCTACTCTCCTGAATTGTTTTTTCAATCTACACAAATAAAATAGTCCTCTCTGAATATACCCTATCTGCAGGTTCAGCAGAAAATATTTAATGCAGATTTGAATTCAACTGCTTCCTTCTGTTGATCTGTTTTCCACTGAATTTTGCATTCCTCAGCTCTTTGCATAGCTCCTTTCAATGAGAATGAAGAAGAAACATAGAAAGAATTTGAACTTCCAAAGGCCTCATTCTTCTTCAGTGACCAAAATGAAGTGGACTCTTCAGCATCCTTGGTATCCTCCTGCACTTTCTTATTCAAAACCCCCATGCTGGGGTCAGGGTGTAGAGAGTGGATACCTAGAAATACTAATTTAAAGTTTCACTCTAAAAATTACTCTTTCATTATCTTTCCAGCCTTACAGCCCTGTCCAGCTGAGCAGCAAACCCTGTATAGTGAATTGAAGTATAGGTTTGTTTCAACATTTATCCTCCATGGGGGTCTCACCAGTAAACTATAGTGTTCCTCAAGTGAAATTCTGAAAGCAAATGAAATGCCAAGGCCTTAAAGCCTCGGGAGCTTGGGGTCTAAGATTTAATTCTGTTTTAGAACAGTATTTTGGACTTGTCTTTTTTACCCCCAAGCATATTCCTCATGAACAGCTAGCTCCATGTTCTCTCTAAATGAACATTTATCTGTTTGCTGCAGAATGGAAGAGCAGAAATGGGAGAGAAAATAATACTTATGAATACTGTATACCCCATGAGAAGACTAAAGCATTATCCTGGAAGATGAAAGACTTACATTAAAATTTTCTTTCTGAATCAGTGAGAGAATGGACATGAACTTGGGAGAGTTTGGGTTCAGCTATTAAACTTCAAAATAAACTATTGACATGACTTCAGTTCTAATCTTGAACACATTCCCTACTTAACAATTGTTACTTTCTGTCTGGCCTTCAAGTAATGTCTGCTGGCAAAATATGTTTCCCTTTCAACAATCAGTCTCATGCTGCTCTTACTCTGAGAAAGCAGTTCCCTGGTCCTTTTGTGAGTGGAAGAGCTACTCCCAAAACAAAGTAAATGCCCTAAATCCAGGCATAAGCACAGTGGGACATGGGATAGGAGAAATTTTATAACTGAAGATCTAAACAACCAGTCTATAGGGGAACTTTACTGTTCTTACTGTGCCTGAAAAAGAGTTTCAAAGTGGGGATTATCTACAAGATGTCTGCTGACAGCTGAAAAAAGCACACAGTTCCTTACCAGCATGCATCTCTTGGAGGAGAAAGCTTCACAGAAGGGCCAAATCAACTCAGCAGCAACTAGTTTCAATCTGATTCTAGCCAGCTGTCCCTGCAGCATGGCCATGGCTAAAGCAAGCAAGAAAAGTCCTCTGACCAAGGAATTATCACCTGAAGGCTAAACCTCCACAATGAGGCCAAAGTCACTGACTCTTATCTCAGGCAGTTCAAGACTGGCTGCCAGTGTAATCCATTTGTTATTGCTCTGGTAGACCTGTTGTGATTGACCTGCATGTGTATGAGCAGCCCAAAGACACTTGCTACTCTCAGGTTTACAGAGGACAGATAATACAAACTACTCAGCAGCAGTCAGAGGCCTTGGAGGTCAGAGTAGAATGCTGGTACTTTGTCCAGTTCTGAGATATCAGCTTTGTTACTTTGAACCTCTCCAGCTTGCTTTACAATAGGCATTCTGCTAGTAGGTATCTGTGAAATGAGCTCTGTGTTCCTTTGTAGCCAGGTATACCAGCACTGACAGATCTGTTCTGTATTGCCATGGCTAGTTCTTTTTGGCCATGTCAGTTTTTCTGCCACAAGTTACTATATGGATTACCCTTATATAAGTCTCTAAAGGCAGAGATTAATGACTGCCTAAATGTATACGATCCTGGAAAAATATTTAATATTTAAATATACATATTTAAATTATTATCAGTAACCATGTACTATATAATAATATAGTAATACAATAATAACCAATAATACATATTTTTAGGTTTTATATATTAAATAATTTGATATCCTTCTATGATTAGATCAACTGCCTAGTGGATGAAGAGATGATGGGGGTGCATTTTTTCTGGATTTTGATACAGTCCCTCCCAGCATCCTCTGGACAAGTTGTCCAAGTATGAAATAAACAAGTAGATGGTGCACTAGGTGAAGAACTAGCTGAAGGGCAGGGCTCAGTGACTTGCAAAGAATGAAGCTATATCTGGCTGGTGACCAGTGGTGTTCCCTGGTGCTCAATGTGGTTCTTGGCCTCACCTTTTAAAAAGGATGTTAAGGTGCATGAAACTATCCTGAGGAGGGCAGCAAAGCTGGAGAAGGAGCCAGATGGCATGTCCTCTGAGGAGTGGCTGAGAACTCTGGCCTTGTCTGGTTTGGAGAGGAGGAGACTGAAGACCTCACAGTTCCCTGAGAGAATGAAGTGGAGAGGGAGGTGCTGAGCTCTTCTTCCTGGTACCCAGTGCCAGGATACGTGGGAATGGCTCAAAGCTGCATCCATCAGATGAAGTTTGGACTTGGTGTGAGGAGATATTTTTTTATTCAGATGGTGGGGAAACCTTGCAACATCTCCTGTTGAGGTGGACAATTCTTCATGCCTGTTAGGTTTTAAGAGGCATTTGGAAAGTGCTTTTAATGTCATGCTGTAACTTTTGGTCAGCCTTGTAGTCAGGCAGTTGAATTAGATGACTGTAGTAGAGTCCTCTCCCTCTCCCTCTCCCTCTCCCTCTCCCTCTCCTCTCCATTTAATGGCAGAATAGCATTTAAACATACTGAAATGTCTCAACATGGACACACTGAAATAATTTCAACTAGTTGAAATCTCCTTTGAATGTTGGACACAGGCATGTGGGATGTCTGTCCCCCTTCCAAGGATCAGCTATTGATCAGAGGTTTATATTGAATTCAGCTGCCACTGGTCTAGTCAGGCATTTGAGTACAATTGGAACTTAGCTAAAAATCAGATATTTGTGAATAACTATTACTCATCTTTCAGATAGAAATCTGTTATCAGTACAACTGAATCATCACCATCTTCCATAAATTTGCATAAAATTTTGTGAATCTGTAACTTCTTGCATTCAGTCAAATTTATTTGAAAGAAGCTTGGGAGTTCAAAGAGAGAAGCTGGACGGTGGATAGTGAGTGTCACTGCAAAAATCTTTTATCAGTGGGAACTGAAATGAAAAAGGGGGTGGGGGTTGTGTTTTTTTTCTTTTTAGATTTGAGTAAGAGTCCACTTATTGATGTGTGCTTAACTTGGATATTAGTCTGTCAGATTCTTCTTCCATTTTTACTCCAGTTTCTGGCCTCCTCTATTACTAAACTCTACCTTCTCTCATAAAAAATGTTGTCACTTAGAAAATAGAAAGGCCATCTATGATTTTTCACCCATAATGCTTTGGAGGTTTAGATCCCACATGAAGAATTCATTTCAATGTAATCACTGGGAGTCATTGCTTGTTTCCAACTTCTAAACCAGTAAGAGTTCAAGGCAGTCAGTCCCACCTACAGAGGGGGATGGAGTGATGTGATTGAGAAAGAAAGGGGAAAGTAACTCTACCATCCAGAAGTGTAATGATAATACTCATGGCTTCATGGCATCATAATACTGCTGACATCCTACAGCACTGGGCATGGAATTCCTGAACAATGTGTTATGGTTTCTTCTAAATTGGACACACGTTGAAGCCAAATAGGGAACTTGTAGAGTGCACTCTTTGCTGTTAAAGTTTGTGTAAAAAACACAGGTTGTTTTGCACTGCCCTAATAATTGTTTCATTTTTACTATAAAAATAAAAGGGGAAGAAGAGAGGGATGATTTTCTTCACTATTTCTGTCACTTTAATGTCCTTATCCCACAGAGAAATGTTTAGCTCTCCCTGCTCACGTTATATTCTACAGTTATGCATAATGTGTCACGAGGTCTTTATTTGACTTTTTATATCTCCAACCACATATTTAATATTAAATGTTTTGGGTTTTTTTGGCAATGCTAGCAAATAGAAAAGAAAATACTACTTAAGGGTCCTAAGTAATATTAATTTAAAAATTAGAGACAAAGAAAAAGCAGCAAAGAGAATGGAAGTGCTTTTTCAACTATGCAGAAATAAGGTAAGTGTTTGAATACTATGATCCTTATCCAAGATTTATTAGTTTTGTTCTATCAGCTTTAACAGAGCTAGATCACTTTATACTATCCAACTGTACAACACAATAATAGTAATTTTTATTTTTCTAAAGTTCCTGGGGCATCATGCCTTCAACCAAGATGTGGACAGTCACCTTTCAGAACTTTCATCAGAACTTTTTAGTGGAAGAGGGAAGAAAAAATATGCAATGCAAATAATAGTCATAATTCTTATTTATAGTTGGAAATATATCTCATTGCTGATTATGACATGGTTAATGCTGGGTTGTGATATTGTACTTTGCTGGTACACTTTATTGAAACTATCAGTAGTACATAAGACTAATCGATGAAATTATTCATAGAAGTAAAAAAAAAAAAGAAATCACAATTTTTTAGCAAAGAAAGGACTACAACAGACATAAGAATTTTTACAATACACACTTCACTGCTTCATAGAAGAAGAAACTGCCTTAGGCAGATCCATGTAATTTGACTCAACACATCCATTATCTATAAAAGAGTTTGATCTCCAGATTGGTGAACAAAAATTGCAACATTTACACTACTCAGCAACTAAAAGAACAAATCTGTTATTATGCATTTTGCTAACTGCCAGACACTTCTTTGCTCAATAAAAATTATTAAAGTACCCACAAATCAAAACCAAAAGAAACACTAAATAGATGTAGAATTATTAGGATTTGCCCACGGGTAATTTTAAAACTAGAACAATGAATTTTCAGATCTTGTGCATTCAGCTTACTCCAGGGAGAAACAAATACAGCTATGTAAAGAAAATACAAACAATAATGTCTAAAACAAGTGCACCAATAATAGAAAGTGATTTTTAAATGGCAATACTGAACCAAATACATTAGGAATACTCAGCCTAAATATATATATATATATATAATATATATATATATATTTAAAATTTTGCTTTGCAAACAAACATGCAATTTAATAACTATTTTGAAAGATTCAGTCTTGGCCTTTAGGCATTTCAGCATATTTTCAAAATCATGTCAAAATTTTCAAGTATAAATTCTCAAATATAAAGAATGATATTTATGCATAGGGTCACAGATAGATTATCCTTTCAATGCTGATATTTCCTGTAGAGTTGGCAGATCAGTTCAGTACCTATAAATTAAAGTGTTTGGTATTTTTTTAATATGAAGAGATGCTGTCATCTTTGCAGATACTATTATGTAGAAGATTCTGAGGCATTTTAATCCAGATAAAAATTAAGATACCATGGGATCATATTTCTCTTCATAATTGTTCCACTGGACATGAATTCTGTGTTAATTTTACAGCAGCTACCTGAAACAATATTTGTCCTTTAGCTCACCTCAGAGAATCTGCATAGCTCAAGGACTCTGATTTGCAGAACCTAAATCTAAAGAAAATAGAAGTCTTTTGCTACTTTACTTTCACAGACATGAATTAATGTGTTTTTTTTCTTTCTTTTTACTATTTTATCTACTATAATTTTTTGGGTGTTTACTGTAACCATTTATGAAATTAATTAATTTAGTAAGGAATGTATAATGACATTATGCAGAAAAATAGTCCATATGATAAATGCATTATCAATACAAACATTTCCATAAATTAGAATTATCAGCTTTTATTAAATTAAACACCACACTTCTGTTACTGTTAATTACACATGTCCAGCAAATATGTGCAGAAGTAGATTATACTGTATATGTTTCATATCTAAGGGTAATAAAATTAAATTTATGCATCTTCTCTGTCTGATAAAACTGCTAATAGTTAAAAAGAACATGAGAAAAGCTGAATTGTCAAAACACATCTATGTGCTCCAGTAACCTCTGAATATAGGGTTGCAGTGGTGTAGGAGTCCCTTGCACTTGTCAAATAATCTACATACAAGGGGAATTGTGAACTATTGACTCTAACCACAACTAATCTGTTACAGATACCAAATATGTTCTATTAAAACACTTTGAAAATACAACAGAAGATGGACTCTCAAAAATTGCTTCAGATTTGAGGGGGTAATTGAATTGTAATGCTAGAGAGAAAGTGATAATTTAGGTTTTGTTGAACTCTGATGTGAAAAAATGGCTGGGGGTAAAATCAGAGGAAACAGAACAGTTTTTTTTCTCATCCTAACAGAAGTTATAATGGTATGGGAATTATAGGGTAAAATGTAGTTGCTACCGCATTTCACTATATAATATATATATATATATGCTCAAAACCTATGCCGTGATGATTCCCCACAACCTGCAACTTTTAGCACCTGCTAAGGGGGATGGAACAGAGTGTGGAACAGATTGTTTTCATCCTTGCAGAGAGGGGAACTTGATGGGACTTTGCAGCTGGTGAGCTGCATAGCACTTGTCAGTCAAGGGGATAGGAGAAGATGTCCTGCTGCCGAGCCAACAACAGTAGTGAAATCACTCTTCAGATGAAATTGGGTCATTATAACCTAATTGCAATATTTATGCACACCTTCATCCCAAAGTTACCTGGCCCAAGACACAACCACCCAGCACTGAGAATATGCTCTGTATTTTATTGACTAGACCTCTAAGAGCAAAGCAAGAGAATTTCACACCAATCAGTGACAACTATTCTTTATTTTACAGAATTTAATTTCTTTTAATTAAAAAGAATTTTACACCGTCAGTATGACTAGAGTCACTCAAGCTTCACCTAAGCACAAAGAAACAGTACAAAAGTTGAGAATGGAAGAAAGTCAGGGGATCTACTCCACTGTAGCTGCTGGGATCAGCTGACAGCCTGAACCTGTGGTCTCCCCTGTAAGGATCACTACTGGGTGAGAGCCATACTCTGTGCATGCTGAATAGTTTTACTGAGGATTAGAGTTTGTCTGTGCATTGCTTTGAATAAGTTTTTGCAGTTAGGTACTGTCACTGACAATCCTTGAACCTAAATCTGTCACAATTTTCTATCAATAAAGTGTGTTATTCTGTGAAGTGTTAGTGTGAGTCCTTCACGGATGCTGGCAGTCCCTGGCAGCGGGGAACACACTAGAATAAAGAAGAAGACCCACTGAGGGGTCTCCTTTATGCTGCTATTGTGTCAGTCAAAGTGACCTCCAACCCAGTGGTGCTCTTCAGTGAAGGGTCCCACTAATGGAACGCTGACAGACTGGTTGGGCACAAGGGTCTTGGCTTTCCTGGAGTTCCAACCAGTCAAGTGCTAAGAGTCAAGGAAATCTCTCCTTTCTGTGTGTCATCTGTCATGTGCACCCATTTAGGTGGCTACATTTTGATGAAAACTCACAGTCCTACACTCATATACTATTAGATCCAGTTTTTGCTGCCCCTCCTTCCTACCAACTGCAATAGCAAAGCAGGCCTATGGATACACAAAACCCCTGCACAGCCTTTCCTTAGAAGGTGGCAAATTAAATTCTCCAAAATCAGCTTCTACAAAGCAGTGGTATTGCTCACTTGTGAAAAGGTTTGTTAGAAGCAAAAAGATTTAAACCAACAAAGTCAGTTCATGCCCTGGTTCACTTATACATTATCTTTTCCTTGTAAGTTTTAGCAAGCTGCCTTTATCAATGCTTATGAACAGTCACAGTGGCCAAAATCTCTAACCCTCTTTCTATCTGAAAATTGGTTTAAAGCTGGACAAAATCATCTCATGGTATTTCAAAGCTAAAAACTCAGGTGTCTACACAAACCACACATGTAACAATTCCACTTCATATGGGAAGCCCAGTCCTGCCCCAGGCTGAGGGCAATGGAATAATATGCAATAATAAAATCTAGACTGCATAATGTTTTCCTCCCTCTCCTTCCCCTCTTCAAGACTCACAAATTGCATTTCAGGTACTGTAGGTAAGGCTGTCAGCAAGCTCACATTTAGAAGAAAAGATGTCTGTTCACAAGCAAGGTGTTCTGACACATGTACACTATAAAAATCAGTTGCAAAGAAGGATTTTGCAGATAAGAATAATTGAGAATGGCTCCATAGCGTGATTAAAACTTCTCTTGTGTAATGCTTCTTCAAAAAGACCAAAGAAATCAGTATTTACCATAGCGAGAGAAATTTTTTTCCTCCTTTTCATTATTTTGTCTCTGAAATCTGTAACATATTCATAGCCCTGTGGAAATATTGCAGCTTATGGGCCTCATTATTACCTCAGCTGTGTTTCACATGGACTGCAACCATGGAAAGGAAGGTGAAAAAGCCCTTGTATTACTAGTCTGGACATTTTACTGTAACTGGGCATGTAAATTTAAGCTGCAATGGAGAAGGGCAGGTCAGGTTAGGGGGCTGGACACGGGCTCCTGATAATGCCTGCAACTCTGTACAGGGAGTAGAGAAAACTTATTAAAGTGCATTATATTGCTTCTTTCAATCTTCACATTTGTAACCTGGCCTTGAAGCAGAACGTTGCTTTTTTCAGAGAGACAGGGTGTACCAAATAACAACTTCTGAAAGAAAAAAAGGCAGAAAAATAAATACAACTAGGCAAATGATAGATGAATACTCTCAGACAGAACAGACCAAAACTTTTTGACAAAATGCATTTCTTGTGAGTGGATGGGAAACTCCCACTTGTCAAAATGAAAAACATTTATTTTAAAGAGAATTTTATTAGCCCAGAATGAAATGTCTAATCCAAATGAGAGAACAGACTCTTCCCAAGAATTCAGTGTTTGTGACATTTGTCATGGTACAGTAGATCAGTATTTCTCGTGAAACATTTCATGTTTCATACAGAGGTTATGTAGGGCAATAGTTTTAAGGGTAAAGGGGCCAGTAACAGCTGCTTTTATGATAAAAAACTACCTGTGGCAAAAGAGAACGTTCAAGGTGGTGCCTGGTAAGCAAACACAGGACTGAGACACAATGTGCACCTGCCTCAGAAATTCTCTTCTCCTGCACCCACCTCAGAAATTCTCTTTTTATGAACAGAAATGTGCACGCTCTGTAAGGAGGAACAAGCTCTTGGACTCTCAGGGCTACTTAGCACAAGTTCACGGATCATGAGCCCCACTAAAGGTGGTCAGTTAAAAAGTCACTCCTGCTCTCAGCAAGGGCAAGGCACATCTTGCACTGCTAGTGAAAAGCCTTATGCTGGAAACTGCTGGGCTAGGCAAGGGCTGCACACTGCATGGATGAGAAGATAAAATAAAAGCAGGGTTGCTACAAAACTGAGGAAAAGAGTGAAATATTCCTATTATTGCAGTGAAGACAAGCAGCTCCAGTACATTTCACTAAAACAATTAAACCAAATGTACTATTCTCTACACATTACCAGCCAGAAACACGGTAATATCAGGTTTCCCAAGGATATACGTAAGTAAAAATTCCCCCTTTTTTTGTATTCCATTAAAGCAGAAATATCACAGCAATGAAAGTATCCATGTAGGGTTATCTTAATTAGTATTTTCAGTTCTCAGAAAAGAGAGAACTACTAACTCAAATAAATATATTTTCAGTTAATTGCTACTGCTGTACAACAAAGAATAAATTTTTGTGCATTTACAAGCTGAGGTGAATTTCTGAGGCTTATCTTTCAAATGAAGTACATTTTTTTATCAAAAGCATCTCATAACTGCTGTTTGCAGCTTTTATCTCACTGCTGCTGTACATCACTTTATCTACTGGAAAAGCTTGCACATTTTGTACAGCAATATGAGAGAACCTAAATTCAAAACATATAAAAATCTCAGTGTTATTGTTCCATTAATGTTTTGTATATTAAGTAGCAACAATACCAGCAATGAAACTTCCATCCAACTGTGATGGAAATAGTAGGGAACCTTTTACTAAGCAAAATCCCAAGAGATTTTACTACAGCTTACATTCCCAGAACACAAAGTTCTGAGGTGAAAAAGTATTTCCAGAGATAGTACTAATTTGTCATTAATAGAAAGCCAACTTATTTTAACATCAAGAAAATATCTTTTACAAAAACATTGCTAATTTTTTTAAATTACCTTAGAAAACAAATGAAAACTTTATTTTCTTGTGATCCATCACCCTCAAATGACTCTTGTGTTCCATTCATCCATTTTGATCAAAAAAGACAAAACAAGACTGTCTTTTTAGCGAGGTCATGTATCTTTAACTGCCTCTATCTTAAAATAACACCTGTAAAATAAAGTCTGTGTGTTTTTTTTGAAATGGCTTTTAATCATTCTTATAAAAAAGATGAAAATTTTAAAACCAATATTTTCTTTTTTTCATTTCTTCTGCTATCATGTCTCTGCTAGCGTATCAATAGTCCCTTGTTTATTTTCTATTCCTTAAATCACTTCACTCTGTGAAGTCTGTCCTTGTCTAACTTAATACAGGGAGCAGAGTGCAAAGACTGCTGCTATGAACACCCTTAACAGGAGAAGCAAGATACAATGTGAGAGTCAGATTCTCATTTTGACGCTTATTTTGAAAAGCCATGCATTTCCACAGTGCTCCAGAGAGTAGCCTCCATCCTCGTTCCCTGAATAATGCTGTCATGGATTCTTGGGCTTGCAGGGATATACAAGCCTTGGAATGGAATAGTTCCTATGTTGCTGTCATCAGGAAAAGTCTGCAATTCATGTTCTTTATACTATAGACTTAATTCATATTTTGAGCTACAGTACCTTAACCTTTGTACTGTGGATAGTTTTTCCACAAATGATTTAGCCTACTGACCATTTCATAGGACTAGTTATATATCCTTGTTTGGAAAGCACAGTTTTCATTAAATTTAATTACTTTGCCCTACAGCTTGCATGGGAAAGGTTCATGGTAAAGGTGCAGCTATTAAATAAGTGCAGCTACTAAACAAGGCCAGCTGCTATTAAAATCTACATAGTAAAGGTGAAGCTACTAAATTAGGGTGATTACAGTTTGAAGGTGTTTCTAGATGAAGACATATGGGTAAGCTTTTGCACCTATAGTGCATTTTGCCATACACAATGTTGTAAAACTTGTGTGAGCAGCTCAGCAAGATGTTTCCACATCTTAGCTGTTACAACAATGTCATATTAAACTAATTTTTATGAGTATGAAATGTATTATTTTTAAAATTTTAATCCATTAGGAATTCATTTGAATACTCGACTTCAAGAAATTCTGAAATTCATAATGAATCTCAAAATATCTGCTATACTTCAACGTAAAAAATCCCTTTAAAAATTACTAAATATTTTTCTAAACTGTATTGTGAACAACACTCTTAAGTAGAATACAAGGCCCTAGTGAATTGCTGGTAGCTGGCTCATCTACAATTTTCACAGGCTGTCGCACTTTCTAGCAAACTGAATTCATCTACTTCCCACAGCACTTGGTCTATATCTTCTCAAAACCACACTTCTTGTAGTCATGGGATAAAAGTCTGTGTTGTTTCTCATTTCATTGTACCGAAATAACTGTTCTTGCACCACCAGAGTGGTGTTTGTACAAGATTCCAGAGTTCCTGTGCAAGGCATGAGGCCTTTGAAGGGAAAAGTCTCCAAATACATTGTAGCGATTGGGGGAGCCAAACTTGGAATAAACCATACCCCTGCTGGACACATTTGGAAGAGGCCCTGAAGCATACTATCCCATCATCTGTCATCAGGTGTTCTCTTTGAGGGAAGCAGTTGAGTTGCTTTAGAAGAGAATTCAGAAATTAATTAGCATATATGCAAAGTGTGCAAAGGTCTGGGAATGAAATAAAGAGCAAGTCAAACTGCCCATGTAGAAACATCCGAAAGCAATGCAATATGACTGTCCTTTGCAGGGTAGAACACTCTGATTAAATTGCTCATAGGAATGGGAATAACATTCCCATTATAAAGGACAATTTGGAGGTCTATCACCATTCTATTGTTAGCAGCTCCCAGAATTTCCATTATTTTCCTGATAATGTGGTACAGACAGTTAAGTTCCCTTCAGCACTTCCTTCAGACTGTAATGATTTTCTACATATGGATAATCAAATAGGAGTAATAATGTAATATTAAACCAGTCTGAAATTCACTGAATTATTCTTGTTGATTTCAGTGGACTTTGAATGACAATTCACAAGCGACCAAGAAGTCACACCAGAGTTTTGGAGACCAGAGGATCTGTCAGACAACCACCTACATTTTTTTCTGAATCTCACACTTCGAGCCTGAATGTCTGAAAGCTAGTTTTGCTGTGATCCAAATTGAATTTAGTGCTGTGCTAAAAGAAGATGAGATGCTTTGAAGAGGTACATGATCTTTGCAACTCATACTATTTCACATGTGTTTCATAGTAATAAAAATCATTCAAATATCATTCAAATAATAATGAAGCATATTTATTTTATTAATATTATTCTTTCTTTCCTTGATAAAATTAAAATTCCTGTTTTTCACTTGTAAATCTTTGTGACAAGACCCAAAATCAGACAGGGCTTTGAGGAAGTTTATCTAAAATTTTTCTTTATGATGAATATCCTAAAATATAAAATTACTTTTATCAATTTGGTTCTATTAACCTATAAATTGGAATACTTTATTTTCAGATGAAGACAGACATTTAAAACAGATTAGATACAAAAATCATTGTCTTCTCACTGTTTCCTTGCTTCAGGTTTTCCTATACAGAGTGTTATACAGAAATACTACAGAATATTTCTGAGATGCAAGTTCTGCATTGACTGTCTTTGCCACCTCCAAGGTCCATCTGTCTCATCCCTTCTCCCAGTAGTGTAGTGTCTTCATTGTTGCAGGTTGCCAGTGCATTTCTTTACTTTTTCATCTCCCTGTCCCATGCTGTGAGCTGTCTAACCTCATTCCTGAAAGGGAAAGTTCCTGTGGTCCTCTGGAGCAGCAACCTCCCACCTCCTTCCATGAGGGTCTGTCTCATCTGATCACTCATCTCTTATAAATAAAGAAGTAAACAGTTAGATATCAAATATTGCAATCTGAATGACTGTTTTGGGTTTTGAGAAAACTGATCTTTATATTAGGACTTCAAAATAATTTATCCGGCAAATATCTTAAAAAAAGATGATACTTTTCCTAAGGACATATGCATGTCGTTGTAAGATAAACTGATTTTTGGAAATCAGTTAAAGCCATTAGTTCCTCTGGATTTTCTAAATTAATCTGTCTAAATCTGTAAGTATCTGAAGATGTCTTTTTGCTACCTCAAGTCACATTTTTACATTCAAATATTGCCTTAAAAGTTGTCATCTGTCTTTGGGTTTTTTAGCAATTTGAAAGGAAAAGTGAGGAAGGCTGAAGATAGCACTAATGAGCTGACTGTTTAAAGCTTTCAGTTCCTCTCAACCTTCAGAAACTTCTGCAGATTTCAGGATCTTTAGAAAGCCTGGCTGACACCACTAGGAGCCATGGCACTTCTGACAGATAGAAGGAAAGATGCTCCTAAGAACATGAAGAACTCCTCCTGCTTAAATAGTCCACAAAAGACACAAATAAAACTCCTGAAGAAACACAAAGACTTTATTCAGTTCCTACATGTGACTTTCTAAATACTTATGCATATTGTTTTCTTATTAGATACCCACTAGATTCTCCTAACTTTTGTGTACCATACATGTCTTTTAGCCTACTGCCTTTCTGCAAGTACTAAAAAGCATGATAACAGCTCCTATATATATAAATATTCTTAGTCAAACACCTTGCAACTTTCTTAAATAATTTTTTTATGTAACAAGGTTAGCTCATAATACTCTAAAATACTCCAAAACCTATACTGTTTTAAAAAAGTGCTTTATTTGCAGTGGTCTTATAAAGCAGTCAGACTATTATGAGTAAGTAAATCAATATTATATAGGGATTTTAAAAACTTACTTTTTCCAGACCAGTAACTCATGTTTTAACTGTACTGAATTAGTTTAGCAGCTCAGAAATACATTTAAATAATTTGATTGGAATGTATGCCTTTTTTAAAACCTTCTACATTCCTACAGATTTTAATAAAAAGTGAAACCTCAAACACAGGTATCACGTAGCACTACAGCTATGTCCAAGCATTTTTTTTTTACTAAAGTAATCCACAAAATCAAAGAAAAAAACTCCCCAAAGTATTAAAGTTTGAAGTGACTGTTGATACAGCAAATTTAAGAGATGAGTACATTTAAGGACAAAAGACCCAGGTCCTGTGGAAAGAAACAAACACTATTATAACAGAATGAACAACATGGTTAAGAAATGAAATTTATGATGGTGTTGATGAGCCTTAGGGATCAAAACTGAGATTGCCCCCTTGGTAAAATGAAAACTAAGATCTGATTTCCAGTATATTTATTTCAAATGTTTTCTTTACTCAGCTGGTTTTTAGAACTTACTGGAGCATATTGAGTTGTGCCAACTATGCATGTTTTGTAACAAGATGACCTTCTAGCAACTCATAATGAATTTAAGTGCAGTTGTAATAAGAATATCAAAGGGAGTTTAAAAGTCATGTTTATAATCTTTTGGTAAGGCCACAGACTTCATTATCATAATGTTATAGCACGGATTGAAATCAATTTTAGTTATACTTCTAATGAAATCTCAGGCTTGCAACCAGCTGCTTCAATTATTTTTTCAGTAATGTCTAGTCTAAAATTTCTATTTTTATTCCTGTTAGCCCCTTTCCTTTCACTCATAAGATACATTTTTGCAAGGGGAAAGCAGCCATGGAGTTCCTTGAAGAGCTAGAACATTTCCTCTAGAATTACAGAACATCTGGTAGAGTCAATGACAGAAATTATATTAAGTTGCTGTACAAATTCTGTGATGAATTTTTTAAGTGCTCTCCTTTTGGGCAGAAAGAATTTTTTTTATTTTTTTTTTTTAACTGTTAACTACTAAACCTGTGGAAAGTAACCCACTTCTTTAATATGGATCCTTCCCTTAAAATTTACATATTTGTAGCCAAATTATAAATCTGTGGGCTAAAAGACATCTTCCTTAACATGGACTTAACTCCTGATACAGAAGAGCTTTGAATTTCAGACATGACAGAAGGAGCAAATTCTTTTATGAGGTACTTTTCTCCAGCTAAGGAGGGAAAAAGGAAGGAGGGGAAGACAAAGACTGTTGTCTTATTATGTGGAACTATACTTACAGTTAAAAGAAGCTAATTTTGAAAGCATTGTGAATTAATTATTCTTTTATAGTTTGACATTTTCAAAAACACAACTTGTGTTTGTTCTTAACAGGACTAAGAATTCAAATCATTCCAGGAGATCCTGAGGAACACTCGGGCTGGTGTTCTGTATGTGGGATAATTCAATACTGAATTTTCATTATTTCTTTCCAAGAAGTATGCTTGCACAGTAATTTGCTGTTGCTTTTGCAGCCTACTGGAAAATGTCAATTTCACAGAAAGAGCCATAAAAGCAGGTGCCCTTGGAAAATGATGCAGCAATACCAAAATGTGCAGAACCAATCAGGGTTGGGATAAGGGCCATCATACACACATCTTACAGTAGGGTATTGGGGTACTGGCACCACATACATGGCAAACAAACACAAACTTCTCCTTTGCCTAGGGCTTTGTTTCAGTTCACTGAACAAAGCACTAAAAAGTAATTACAGTGTTTTTCTTGGAAATTGTTTCAGACCCTCCTTGGAGGTTTCTGCTTCAAACGCATTCCAAATTATAACAAAAGAAAGTGGGCCATTTGCCACAAGTTTGAGAAAAATTACATTTAATAGCACAAATGTGGTCTTTTTTTGTTTCTTCTCATATCAGAAAAGGGAAGCCATGTTTTTTTGAAGTGTTATATTCAGGAATCACCTTCTTCTTCCTGATTCCGAGTAAAAGACAGCTCGAATCTGTCCTGAATGAGCCTTATACATTACTATTAAGCCAGCTTCATCTCACACTGATCATAATTTCTTAAGCTGAAAAAGTAGAGAAACAGCCCAAAACTTCTCAGGCACAGACCTATTCTTTCTTCTGCTAACCCACGATGTCTGCCTCTCAGCTATGCTGCAAGGAACAGTCTGAAACAAAGACAAGCCCAGCCCAGCACTTTTTTTTCCCCCCCACAGAATCTTAGAAGCCCATCAATACTTCTTCCATCAATAGAATTCTTTGTGGAAAGTATTGCTTGTAAAATTCTTCTTCAGGAAGTAGAGAGACATATCTTTTTAGTGACTTTTGATTCACAGAATTAAAAGAAATTCAAACAAAAAAACTCTAGAAAACAAGCCAGCTGAAGTACTGCTGGTATATCTATTATTATTTCTACTAAAGACAATTAAATTGAACCACTAAGAAATAAACTGTTTAAAATACTGATGGGAAAGCACAGTTAGATCTCTTAACTCACAAAGAACATGTAATTTCTAAGTTCTCTAAGTCTGTGTGTCATGGTCATTAACAGTTGTTTTATGAAAAATGTAATTTTAGATGGCAATGAATCATAAAAAATTAAAAATCATGCTAGTAATGAAAAATAAAAGATGACATGCATCTTCCAAAAAAAGAATAATAAGCAGTATCAGTAAAACAAAGAGAGAAAAAGGGTCAAAACTGAGAACTGAGAAGCTACTAGACTAAGTTAATAATTTTTATATTATGATTAAGTGCATATGGTCTGTAGGAAATTCTATAGCACTGTCACAGGTTGTGTTGTCATGATAACACAAACAAGACTTGCCTGTATAGAGGCTTCTGCCCCTCTGGGCTCCTGTACATATTTCCATTATACTACAAGCATTTGCAGAGATGATGTAAGTGTTTTGCAAAAAAATCTAAGTTATTTTTTGGTAGTTTAAAAGCTCTTACAAACGTTCATGACCTGAAACATTTGCCATCACAAACATTCATGACCTGAGAAAAAAAATTTCTACTGGATTCATTAAGAGACTTAAAGGAATCTCTGTCTTACCTAAGTCAACTTTTGTACTTGTAAATAAATTCAAGCCCAGATCTTTTTGAATGGTAGTCAGCCAGCCATCTTGTCTAGTGAAAATTTCACTCCTTTTCTCTAAAGTATTTGGGTTTGGTTTAGATTTTGATTGTTTTAGATGTTGTCTCTCTCTATTACCTGTAATCTCTTTCCATAATAAATACGTATTTCATCTTTAAAGGAACACAGGTAATCAGGGTTAAGTTGCATCATGTTGTGTTGAAAGTATTTCAACAACATAATTACTACAAATTGAAGTCACTTCTCCCATTTATCTTAGCTTGAAGTATTTTTATTCAAAGGTAAAATGTTGTTCTTTTCTTCTCTGACTGTGTAGCACTGCCATCATGCTAGGCTGAAGTACAATTGATGGATTTCCTTATGTGTTGTTGTGCAGCCTTAGCTGTGATGTTGTTCATAGACAGAGTTCAAAAAGGGTCACAAAATCCTGTCAATGACTGCTTTCTGTACTCTAGAGGAGGTAGCATGGACCCATTTTGGGGAGCTGAGAGGTGTAGAAGTGGCAGAGGCAGAACCTCTGGCGCAAATATTTCTAAATGCAAAAGCAGAAACTGCTACCTCTGGTCCCATACTGGCGTCTCAGGAAGAAGAACAGGAGCAGTCTACAGTCACAGCAAAAAGTCACTGTCCCACCTAGTGCAAACACAAGTTTGGCAAAAATAAAAAAAGTCTGGGCTAATATAAATTGATTAAGGATTAACAAATGTCAGATCTGAGTTATATTGAGCCTTAATAGGAATGGAAAATAGCTAACAGACCAAAGGATTGGATTAACATTATTTCACTCCATTTTGTCACTGGGTTTAACCAGAGTTGACTCACAACTGATTTTTATAGCTCTGTAACAAGTGAAATTGATTAGACATATGCAAATAAGATATGGTAAGACAAACAGTTTTTCTGGTTCTTCTGAAACCACTTAACAGAGTAAACAATAGGGTCAATATATTCCATCGCAGGCTTAAACATAATTTCTACTTGACAACAACAAAAAGGAATCTACATTTTTTCAAAGGCATGCACTGAAAGCATTAGATTAGAGATTAAAGAGCACAGAACAGTGATATAAAAGTTGACTGGGATTCCAAATTGTATTCCTTGTTTTATTATATATTTGAAAAACTAATTATTACTAAAGCCTAACTGATGCCAGAGGAGGACCAAGAATGTTTATAAAATGCTATAATTGAATTATCACCAAGAAACTAGTGTTTTGAGATGAGAAAAATCATTATGCAATATCAGTGTGCTATCAAATGTGTGAAATCTAAACCTTTCTGGAGTTCAGAGCATTTCGTTTCAGCTACCTAATAATTCACCTTTCAGCATTAGACACCATTACTGAATGATGAAGACTGCAATAGATGTTGAAATGTGCTGCAATATTCTATCCAGGTTGCTGCACAAAGGCCTGTTCCAGACATTTGGACTATCTATGCTAACACTCTGCCATATCTTCTCAGAGCTTTTTAACAGTCTGGTGTTTAAACTATCACAGTGATTTATTCCAGTGTTAAAACTTATATTTCTTTGACAAAACACTACTGGTTTTAGCACTTTCCTTGACTCCCTCTAACTGAGAATATTAGTGACACAAGTATAATGTCATACCTATAATCTTTTAACAAAAATGCCTCAAATTTTTTTATCTATCACGATGGCACTTGACATATTTTCCATCAGTATCTTCCCTTCTTCAAATTCCTTCAGTAATGACTATCTTCTCCTCTATTTTAAATTTTTTATGTTTCACTGCACTTGCAAATTTCAGTTACCATTCCTTACTACAATACATTTTTATTGGCTAGATACATTATTCCTTTACATGATTCCAACTCTTCAAGCCTGGACTGTAGAATTTCCCACTACTCCTTCATTTCATAGAATATTCCACACTTTCCTCACTTTGCTTACATAATTTCCATGCAATTTGGTAAGAGAACTGCATTTTTAATTTGGTTTATTTTTTAATTTTCCCAAGTCTCCCCTGTAAGTTTAAAGTGTGCCACATTACTTAGCAATACAAAATTCAATATAAAATTGAAAAGACTACTATGCATTTTACATCCCAGAGACAGTGGAGTTAAGAACAAGATTAACCTTTGGCAAGGTCTGGACATTTTTCAGCCTCTTGTCTCATTAGTCTCAATAAAACCAGCTATGGAAGGCTGAGTAATCCTGTATTGAAACTGAAAAGGATTTCAGTTTGAAAATTATCAGAAAGATTAATCCTGAAGACAAAATACTTTGTATCAGAGAAGAAACTAGCTCAAGGAAAACGAAGTTGATTGTTTTACACTTCAGTCCCCCTTGAATCTGAGGACACAATCTCAAAATATTCTCATTTTTCTAAAGCATGCATGTGGTGAAACAGAGCAAAATTCTACTTCTTAAATTGCTTTAAAACCTTGGCAGTTTTCCCCATATTGTTGACAAAGTAGCACACCCACACTTAGTAAAACTAAAACTGATTGCAAAGTGACAACATGGCTTCCTGATATTCACCAAAATACATAACTATGGTCAATCAATGTTCTTTGGGAGAACAACCCAGAAACAAAAATAGTCCTTCATTTAACAACTCAGGTAACCATAAAAAAGGAAATATTGGTCAGCTTGTAGTTCTTAGAGTCACCATTGGTCATTTTACACAGCTCAGAAATGGAAATTTGATTTCTCAGACATATCTGTGATGCCTGATGTCTTCTTCTCAGAAGTATCAACTCTGCTCTAGTCAGGCTTTGCAGAAAGTTATTTCAGCTCTCAACTGATATTCCTACTTCAGTGTTTGCTATTTTGACAGTGAAAAATCTCAGCATCATTTGGGTGTGTTTTCTGAACTTCTACTGAAGAACTGACATAGTAATAAAACTACTAAAAGCAGTATTTTTCTAAATGGCAAATTGGACAAACAAAGGAAGTAAATTATGTTTTTAATTTGAAATTCCACCTGAAACTTCATAAGCATTACTTTGAACTTTGCCTATGTAAATTTCTCATATAGAAAATGGAACCAATCTTTTTCAATTTGTCCTATTCCATTTGGTCAATTTATTAGCATTTTATGTATTTCTATTTTGTGATTTTTTTTAAAAAAAATATTTAATAGCTTAAGCTATTTCAGTTCTCTTGTGTTTGCTATCGATTTTTCTTTTAAATTGCCATTTTTCCTTCAATATGAGATAACTTAAATTCATTTTAGGATGGTGTTGGGATCACTTTTTCCACATTACTTCATATATTGTAAATAAGAAGAAAATGCTCTTTTACTGCAGTCAATGTGTGAAGTCTCTCTGTTTGCATTTTGAATGTTAGCTCATTGTCAAACACCAGAATAAAAAAAACAGTCTTCTGAGGGAAGCAGAGGTACAGTAATATTATACTAACCAAAAAGAGGCATGAAATTTCATCAGTGAAATGCTATGTATTTGTCTCAATTATAACTTTCACCAAGCTGATCCAATAAATTAGCCATAACTGGATTATAGAATGCAACGATTTAGAACCCTGGAAATGGAAGATGCTGTATGAAAACTGTTTGTTAAAATCTCAGCTCATTTTTTTTGTAGGTGGAACAATTATGTTTTAGAAAAGGTTGACCAAAATTCTGTATTTTACTCCTGTCTTTATCTGTTATCAGTAGATAGCTCTGAGTAAGACCAAAAATAGCTTAAGCATCAATCCCATCCTTTTTTTGTTGTGCTTAGTCAATAAAACAAATGTTTCTCCACAGAACCTTGTGAAATATGATCAACAGAAGGGATTCAACACACTGGCTGAAATTTAAAGTCAGAAAATTTGAACCTAAGAAAAGTTAATCCACTTCTGAGAGGCAAGAAGCTTCCCAAACAGACTCTGACACTTTCAGTATGGCATGACTCAAGCATTCAGAATAATTTTAGAAGGAAAAATGAGCTATTAACGCTTTCCTAAACTGCACACTAAGAGGAAGCGGATGTGCAAGAAAGTACCCAAAGGAGAAATTAATAAAACTGGAAGTGCTTGCACTTGTTTTAGTAAGTGATAAAACACTTCAAGCATTCCTATATAAAATTCTCTTCCATTTTCTGGGTTAACTTGAAGATTATTTTGGTACTTAGAAAAAGCCTGCGGTGTTCTCTTCATCTTTTTAGAGCAGAAGATCTATGAATATGGGAAGACACAGCTACAAACATACTTTCAACATCAGTATTTCAACTGGGCTCCCTGTAGAGGGGATACTGATGCAGTTTGCCTCATCAGACACTGACTTTTCCCTTCATGGTGGATGGTCATTTAGGAACAGCTTTCCAGCCTGGTCAACACACTCACTTTCTTTGTACACACATTGTTGGTGCTGTGTTGCTCCTCTCTCTCACAAGAGAAACGTGACCATTAAGAAATTCCTGGTTTCAGCAAGCAGAGCTCTCCTCCATCTTGCCTTTCACACTGAGTCATTCTGTTGGGCATCTGCCCCTTGGTGAGCTGCCATGTAGTGGCCCCAGAAAGACAGCAGCTCTGGGAGACAGCAGTTAATTCTGCTTTGATGTTCACTGATTATTGACACTTGTTCTGTAAACACAGAGATTCCAGCAAGAGTTTTGTTTTGTTTGGCAAGAAAGAAAATGAAGTAGGTTTCACAGATAATTTCCATAAAAGCTGATTAGAGCTATAAGTGAATAAAACTTACATATGTCACCAAAAAGCACCAAAAAGCAATCTAACACGTAGTCCAACAACAGCAACCACAATGCAGTGAGAAAGGAATGAGATATATAGCATGGGTTTACAACCATGTGGCCATGCACAAGTGTGCATATGTATATTAGTATCAAAAAGGTAATTTGACTGTTTTTTATTCATTTTAAAGAACAAAGCATTCAGGTGCATATACATGTATCTGTGTGGTGCACACATGTATATTGACTACATACATACATGTTACATGTACAAAGCCATAGAAAAATATAGGTGGAAAGGGCCCATCTGAGATCTTGGTCCCTTCACAAACCGTTCAAAGTGCAGCTAATCTCAAAGTCACTGTAGGCTGCTCAAGGCCTTGTCTAGTGGAGATACAATAAAACTAATTTGCAAAGCTCATAGCCAACCACTCACTGAAGTATGTTATTTTCTTTCAGCAGTTGTTTTTTTCCTTCCTATTAGAGGGAAATAAAATGTATCTGATTCCATTCAATAGGATGCTGATGACTTGCATAGAGGGTAAATGAGCAAATTCTGCATCAGAAACCTGAAGCTGTAGAGTTTACCATCTAGATCATTAACATGAGAAACAGAAATGTGTATTTATTCTAGTGTGGTTTCTGTTTCTGGTTGCTCTTGGTTCCATAGGTACTGAAAAAACCTCATAGCTGGATGAGGAACGACAATGAAAGTGATGGGAATCATGTCAATATTCAAGGGTGAAAAAGGTCTGAAGAAAGGAAACGTATTTCTTCAGACCTTAAAAAATTTCTTTGAATTTTGACACATATCTGTCTGCTGAGGAGAGGCATGACTTTCTTTGTTTTCTCATCAGGTGCATTGACACTGTTTTCTGTGATCCCTTAGTCAGAAATCTTGCTAGTTTTAAGAAAAAAAGAAATAAGCCCTCTATGACTGAACAGACTAGTGTTTAGCTACAAAAGTGTGAGTGCATATAAAGGAGTTTCAATTCTGAGAACTCACTCATTTAAATATCAGGGTACCCTTGGAAGTGACATTGAAGGAGTTAATACAACGAGCAAAGAGTAATGTCAGTGATCACAAAAAATTATACCACAAAAAATTATACCAGAAATGCAGATGGAATGAACTGTGTCTGCAGTCCTGTGAAGACTGCCCTGAGTGACGTTTTTGGGGTTTTTTTCCCTTTGGGGATTTTTTTTGTTTGGTTTTTTCGTTCTGTTGTTTTCATTTGGGAAAAAAAAAATTAAGAAAAAGAAACTTTATCTGCAAATGGTCTCACTGCTGCACTGGTTTAGTACAAACATTTTAACAAAAGCTCCCACAAGCTTTTAGGTGGCCTATATTACTTCTCAGAAACATCCCTCTTAATTCATAAGTAATTTTTCTCTTGAAAATCATCCCCTTATAGAAATTAGAACAATTTACAATCTCCTGTATTATTTTGGAATAATTTATTCCAAAAATGCTAATCCTGTAGCATTTTTGGAATAAATTATTCCCTTTCCCATGACATTTTTTCCTGTTCACATCCTAGGCATCTATTTGGGAATTTTAGAGGGAATTTGTATTTCTTGTCTACTTCCAATCATTTTCTGCAGGCTTTGTTCACTCTGTTCTAGACAACAGAAAGTTCCGTGGTAGAATCATCCTACATACAGATACCTCTGGCTGTAGACAAAAACTGTAGACTCCAAAGATGCTAAGATGCTTTCCTCAGTAATTATATAGCTATTTTTTTTTCCAAAGCATAAAAACTTATAAAAGCTTGAGATCCCTTAATATAAGGATGTTTTAATGACTTTATAGCCTATTCCCAAGCCAAGAATCACTTTTTGTCACTCCAGATATCTCACAATGACTTGATATTTTGGCACCTGAACTGTAAATTCTGCTGCTGACCATCCAGATGGAGCACTTTTGCAGGTTCAAGACCTATCTAGGCATATCTGGACCTATGTGGGTTTACCACTGACAGAAGGGTCCTGATTATAGTCAAAAGACAAAACATTTATACCAACAGTTTTCACTGCGATAGTTTGCCATAAATTTGGTGTCTCAATAAAAGCCACAACAGCTCCCAAAAAACCTATAGCAAAAAAAAATATCATCAGACCTTCTGGCTTCAGCTCTTCCAAGTTTTGCATTGGTTATTGTGAAAACTTTCTTCTAAGTCAACTCACCCATTTCAAAGCCAAAAGGAGAATAAATTATACAGAGGATATTAATAATATTTACATTCAGACCTTCTAAAATGAAGCCAAAGAAAGAAAACATCTTGTTCTAATAACATAGATACAATCATCACCAGTCTGTACAAATATTGGATACATCACGCACTAGTCGTCTTTGCTGATTGAAAATCAAACAAATAACCAGTTATATTATGCATCAGACCATGTTATGAAATAATAAGGTATGAACTGAAACAAGACAGATTCTATTCTTCATTGTAAAGTAGTAGTTTCTTTATGGAGTATCACATAGTGGTGAGCAAGAAACAGTTACATGTTAAAAAAATGGATCCAAAATCTGTCTGAAATAAGACAAAATTGCCTTGACTTATGACAGCTATTGTCACAGTGAGGAAGATTGTCCATTTTAATTGCATTTTTGGCTGAATTTTTAAATATTATGGTATTTCAGAAGTGATTGATGTCAGTTGCAGCGCAAGAAAAGGCACTATGTTGCTTCTGAATCTGATGGTTCAACAGCCACATGTCTCTTGAATTCTCATAGAGTAGAATTCAATTTCCTGCTTGTGACTGGGAAATATATTTGCTTTCAGAAAAGTTCTATTGCAACAGTGAAATGATTGACATGAATTCATGATGAAGCAGTGCACTACATACATTATTCCTATAAACACTATGAAGTGCTATGCTTTCCTTTAAAATATATTAGCAATAACAAATATTTGTTTTACTGACAAGAAATGAACTTAACACTTTTAAATTAAAAACTAAATGAGGGTTTGTGGTTTTAAACAAATCATCATTTACTGGGTATCTACTTTTCTAGAAGGAAAACAAAGCATCTAACTTAAAACAGAAAAATTAAAAGCAATTCATGCAGAAGTACCACAAATTCCATTTTCCATTATTACAAAAATATTAAATACCTGGATACATTTGGTGTATTACTACTGTGTCTAGGTACCCCTCAGAATAAATTATTTTCTGGTGTTCCTTTATACATAACAGGTTTGACTGTTAGACCTGATGTTGGTTGTGTGCCTGACAAAGGCACTTCCAAAACTTTGACTCTCTAGCAGTTTAATACAAATATTCCAGATTTAAAATGGCAGTCTCTGGAAAGCTTAGCTATTCAAAGAAATATCTTCATGCTAGTCTTTCACAGTGAAAGAAAAGGCTCTGATAGGTGTGAACATACCCATGGGATGAAGACCTTGCTGTATCAGTAGCAGCATAGGCAAGGTTTTGGCTTCTGTGATTGAGGATCAAGTACTTTGACAAAATGGGGCAAGAGTGTTTTTACAAGTGGGCTTGTTAACCTGGAGAGAAGAACTGTAGTTTAGGCATACTGAGGTAGTGTTGTCATAATCCAAGAGAAGGCATGACACAGGAGAGTAAAAAAAGCATTAGGGCACCAGAGGGAAATGGAACTCGCATCTTTTCATTCTTTCTCTTCCCTATGGATGAAAAATGGAAATGCCCACTCTTTGGGAAGCACATGGGAGCTGCAGAGCTATGACCTCATTAGGTTTACAGAGATGTAGTTTGGTAGGTCTCAGCAGAGCTCTCAGGTCATACCTGATGCATGTTTTTTCAGGAGAGACGGGCTGGAAAGGTGAGGAGGAAGGGTTTTGCTGTACACAAGAGAATGGCTGGAGTGCACAGAGCTATCACCACTGAGGAAATAGTGACAAGTCTGCTGAGAATTTATGTTTAAGTTTAGATAAGAGACTGTCATGGGCAGCACAGGCTTGTGCTGCAGAAGAAAAAATTAAGAGGTAAATGAAACCTGTAGACAGCTGAAAGAAGACTTGCAAACACAAAGTGGTTCTCACAATGATCTACATCTGAATATCTATTGTAAAGGCAGGAGAGCTGGGCACAAACAATCCAGGAGATTTCTAGTGCATGTTTAAGATATTTTATTGTTGCAGGTGATTGATCAGCCATTCAGTGAAAAACTTTCTTGGAACTATTTTTCACAATCAGTAAATAGATCATAAAAATATGGAATTCAGGAACAGCCTTGGCTGGTAAAATCATGAGACTGTGCAGTTTAAAAACAAGTGACGTAAGGCAGGCTGCAGAGTCCCAAATTTGGGCTTGAGGAAGGCATATTTCTACCTTTAGGGACCTATTTGGTAACGTCTCATGGTGTTTGCCCCTAGAAGTTAAAGGACACCAGAAGAACAAGCTGATCTTCAAGGACAACCTCCTCGGAGAACAAGAATGGCTTGATCTAATGTTCTGTAAATAACAGAAGTGTTAGAGAGAGCCAACATGATTCAACAGGGAACACCAGCTGAGTTCAAATACAAAAAAGAAGTACACAGAGTAAGAAATTGGGACAAATTACCCAGGAGAAACATAGAGTGCTTGCAGAGATTGTGGTGGAAATGTCCAAAGCTCACATATTGCTCAAACTAGCAAAGGATATGCAGAGGGTTTCTGTAGGTACATTAGAAACAGAAGAAAGGCTGAGGAAAATTTTTGTCCGCTGCTCAGTGGGGCAAGTGACAAAATGACACAAAAATCTTTGAGGTCTGCTCCCACAGGATCTTTTAGAATGTCTGAGGAACTGTGAGGGCTAAGGACAGCCCATAAAAGTGTAACTAGTGGCTAAAAACCATTTTAACTATGATGCAGTCTAATTTTATCTCTAGCTTTTATAATCTTATTTCTCTCACATGCTTTTATATTTAGGACGGTTATATTATCCAAGTGTCCCCTGAGAAAAAAATACGTGGTTTGGTCATTCTAAGACCTGAGCCAAAGGCTCCAAAGATTCCTGTACTTCCCCTTTCTGAACAGAAATTCTCTTCCAAACTTTATGTGATGTACCTATGTATGTTGATGAACCTATCTATGTTTGGAAAGGAATTAAACACTTAATTTTGCAGCAACAATGAATCTAAGACCACTAGTGTCTTTGATATTTTGAGTGTCTTTGATATTTTCATCATTTTGAAACTAATAAGTAATTATCAGACATAAAGCTTTGTGAACTATAAAATGTTTGGTCTTGAAAATTACTGTATATTATATTAGTTTAAATTACTGAGGGATTTTTTTATGCTTCATATTTCATATATCCTCTTAACTTGCTTTGCAATAAGAACTTGCTTATGCTTCATTTTATTTTTAATTGCTATCCATCTTTTTAGCTGGGAAGGTAAGAGGTCAGTTCATCTTTCCTTTGTTGAGAAAGCAGGAAATGTTTTCACATTTGAAGACTGGATTGTGCCTTTCCTTCCTTATCTCCTCCTCTCCGGAAGGCAACTGACTATACCCCCTCTGTAACTCACACATCATTGTGCAACTATTGATTTCAAGGATTCTCTAAAAGCAGTTTCTCCTAATTAAAGCACACCAAGCTGTAACTTCATCAGATGTATTAAGTTTAAACAGCTTTTATGTTGTGTAAGTAGCAAATTTTCATCAAGAACCTCTTGGTACTAAACCAAGTTCTTTTTTATACTAGGTTTGGCTTGCTGTTTCATCTTGAACATTTAAACTTCCTTGGGGATATATCTACACTCAAAAGTTCTTTTGCTATATGCTACCAATCTAATAACACAGTGCATCTTTCCAGATGTGGATGCCACCATGTACAGCTGTAAGCATCTGTAAGGAGGTAATTCAGATAAAAGACAGAAAATAAACCCTATCAGATTAAGACATTTAAACTAGTTTTCCTGAACCCACACTAGAGTTTCTTTGGGTGCACTTAATACAGTCTCAAAAAACCAGAATAGATATTAGCTGAAAACAGTAAAATTATTACCTGGTTCCTGAAATTTTGGAGGTCCTTAGTGTTTTCATACTTTTCCATTGCTTCTGTATATTTTCCCCACTTTGTGTTGTTTAACCTGAGGGCTGTTAAATCTCACTGGATATTAATTAATCCTTTATATTCGACTTGGTCAAACAATATCATGAGACACAGAGGGAGTATGAGGCATATTGCTACGGACAGCTTGAACTATTCCATTTACCATGTACCAGCCTTGCTTTATCACAGATCAGCTTACCCATGGCAGTAAGCAACTGATGAAATTAGCCCTTCACCTATGCTTTGAAGCAACTAATTGCAGAGTACCTTAAATGTTACACAGGGAGTGATACACTCAGCTGAAGAGGGTAACAGAGTTTTAAGCTCTCTGAACTCACTCTGCAAAAGTACATAGGATTATGTCTGTAACTGGGTTGTTTTGCTTCAATCTACTCACCTGCTTGACTCTGTAATGATGAACTTTCACTTCATTTACTCTGCTTGGACTTTGGCAAATTTCACAGCATGAGTTATTAGATCAATTTCATGTACTATTCTCTCTCGCATCATAACCCATACACATCGTGTGTGACGAGTATTTAGACCTTGTGTTTGGTTTTAGCTCTACTGGTTATATAAGGTTATATAGGAAATTTCTCTCCCTGTGAATGCACTTATTTCTGGACCCCAAACACACCATTGCTTATTTAAAAACTGTTACCAGGCACTTCAGGTTATTGTATTGCTTTTGAGACTCTGTTGTGTGTCTCCTCAAAATCTATGCAAAAAATACTTTTTCAGATCATGTTTTTATCTTCTAGGCAACTAAAAAATGAAAACCACTTTATTCAGAGTGATTTTATACTTTTGGACCCCATATGAATACTGTAATCAAGAAGAAGGCAGGGGAGCTCCTTTTCAGAGACAGTGTATTGCCTCCCAAGGAATATTTTCAAACTTCCAAAGAATTTACAAAATTCATCTGCAAATTCACTTGTCTTGGGCTTCCCTTACTTTTCAAATAGTTCTCTCAGAGAATTGCCATTACCTGATACTTCTTGCCAGCTTGTATCTTGCACCTCTCTTTCCTAGGAATGGCTGAAACTGAATCTTTTTCTCACTGAAGAAAATGTTCTTGACTAAATAGTTCTTTCCTTTGTCCATTTTTGCTTTACTACTTAAATTCTTGTTCTGCTGTTAAAGTACATTTGGCAATACATTTTTAAACATTCTAATAAATACCATAACTTTTTTGAAAATTATAACATTATTTTCTTTTGTTGTGGAAAATAAATGATAAAAAATGTTTATTTTTAATATAGCTCCTGTAGACATTTAATTGTTTACCAATACTTTGATTTTTCAAAAGATAGCATCTCCAAAATATTTTGATCATTCAACCCTATCAGTAAAAAATTTGGAGTGCGTATCACTTACATGTATTTATATAGATTTATTTATAAAACATATGCAGGCATTACTGTGCCTACATATTATGTACATTAAAATCTTAAAAGCATTTTAAAAAGTGAGATAAGGACAAAATAAATATCACATAGGTTTTTAGAAATATAATAATATATGTTTTTATAATATTTTCTTCCCACTTGTCCCAAATTGTCTAGCGCAGTCCTTGAGATGCACACGCCCCATTTTGGAAATCACTGTTCTAAATAAGCATTTCAGCTTGATTATCAGTACTGAAACAAGCTATGTAGAGCCTTGAAAGTTGCCTTTCTTGTTAAATTTCTTTTCCTGCCTTTGTACACAATATCCAATAGGGCTCACTAGAATGCCGGAGGCAGCCTGTGGGAAGAAGAAGACTGTGGAGCAAGCGCCTGTATATCTAATTGCAGTTTTTAGATTGGATATCAGAGCACATAGAAAGAATCAGTTCTGGTATTATCAAGCTTATCTTGTCACAAAGGTGAAGGATGGTGTGTTGTAGCACACTACTGATACACAGCCATGTAAGTCAGTCTTTGAGAGTCATCAGAGAGAGAAGCAGCAGTTATGTCTAAAAGAGAAAAACAGAAGCTTTGAATTTAACGTTTATGGGATTACCTTTCTTTTCTATCTAGATAAGCAAGGTGTCTAAGACATATTTAAGGCAAGAACACAGGGGTGTGAATCCAGGATATTTTGGAAGGTAAAAGGGCTGGAGGCTTGTATTTTCTGAACAGTCAAAGTAGCAAATTCTGTTCCCAGGAGCTGAAGAGGGGGTAGGATGGGTACTCTATCAGCTGTAAAGCATTCCAGGCAGGTCTGTGAGATATACAGAATTTATGTCCTGATGATTTCCCATTTAAAATCTAATTCTTGTTAAGACAGACACAGGCGACATTTGCTTAGCCTCTGCTATGAGAGATCAAAGTGTTCTTTGAACAACTGGAGATTTAGTCAAGGCCAGGTTCTGAGTTACTACATTGAATACATTCTGTGCCAGACATAAGGATACAAATTATGTCTGAGATGAGAACAGAGTTGAATCAGCCATTGCCATCATTCCCTTAGATGATGAGTTGCTATCCAATTTAATATTAGAATGCAGCACTCACAAAATTACCTCACAGACAAGCAGAGGAGAGGAGGGAATGAAGAAGAGAGCCCTTTTATAATCTCCAGTTCTGCTTTTGCTGGGAGGGCACGTAAATGAAGCTTTTGCTGGACCCCAGCTGAGACTGAAAACATCGAGAAATGCAAAAAATAAGACTACCAGTATACTATGCAGTTCATTATACAATAAAAACAGTGTAATGCAATATAAAATAAAAGCTAAAGGATGGAGAAATAGCTCATTTTCTCTCTTGAAGGATGTGTCTTCAAGGAGTTCTTAATAAAGCAGGATCTAAATATTAAAATAACCAGTTCAAGATGCTTGATTTGTATAGGCTGTGGAGTTTTTTAATATATTGATTTAATTAGTCACTATTGAACCATATTTAGAAGATAAGTGAAAACCTCTAAAGACTTATTTATTGACACCATATGGCAGTTCTTATAAGTGATGTTCAAATTAGGTATAATGAGCACCATAAAAAAAAGAGGATGTGCCATAAAAAGGACTCCCAAACAAAAATGATGCTATTGTTGAAGGATATAAGCTTTAATATGGGATTTTAGAATCCCTTCCAGAGATGAGGTGCCCTGCAGCTGACTGAAAATATTTGCAGGTAGTGTTCATACTACACAATGTAGCTGCAAAAAGCACATTTTTTATGATGGATTAGAAAACTATGGTAGGAATAGACAGAGAAGATGAGTCAGGAAGACATGAGAACCCGAAGGAGGATGGCAAATCAGAAAGATATGCTACTCACATTTTCACTACAGTAAATGCATCTCTCAATTTAAAAGTATCTGCTCAGACATCAACCTGCACTTACCTATTTTGATACATGATACTGACTAAAATTTTCATGAAATAAACTCTGTGTCTAGTGTATGTCAAGTGATACTTAAAGCATCACTGTGGTATTACTGTCATGTGAATTTGGTTTCGTTTATGATCATTCTTTCTGATGTGTTTCTTAGAAAATTTTGATAACCCAAAATATTTATGGAAAGTATTGAACTGGTAGGATGCATTTCACACATAGAAAATATTTCAAGGTCTAGCACTGAAAATTAGAAAAACTAAAATTATGGCTTCAGCCTGAGGTCCCTGTGCTGATGGTATTACCTGACAGGATGCCATTCAGTTCTTCCTGAACTGTTTGAGAAGTCCAGGGGAAATATTTTCTCCTCAGTTAATTTTTTTCACAGAACCTGTACCTCTTTAAGTAGCTCATTCTTCAACTGTCTACCTTTGACACAAGCAATTTCCTCCTTGCTGCCTGGGAACCACCTGGAAAAACACTGACAGTACAGGCCACAGAGTCCCTAATCTGTGTGCATAATTTTTATAGATATAGAAGCTGCTTTGGCAGAATCATTAAAGAATTGCTGTCCCTACAGCTCTGGCTGGCTGGAGGGAGCATAAAACCTCCTGATTTTTGCTAACAAATATCATGACAGGTATGGCATCAAACTGTGAATGACATAAATGAACTGATCTGTGTTCAAAAACAGGAGATTAAGCAACATTATAGATCCTCATTGGCACTGAAGAGGAGCATGAGTGAATGAAAAGCAATCATTCCTGAAGGGACTGGAATGTGTTAAACTGGTTTTGCTACACCTGTATCACACAATTGTGTACTAATTTTTAATGGCAGTTGATAAGGCAATTCCTGACAATAAAGGTCAATTACAGGCCAAGGCCTATTCAGCCCATGCCATCTTGGGCTGAAGGTGGTCGCTCTGAGGGGAGTACTGGAGGTGGACAGTCTATTTGTCAAGGAAGAACTGGCATGGTCTGGAGAAAGTGGGCTCTAACTAATTGAGCTTTTACTCTCTTCATTGAGTGTGCAACTGCATCCAGGCAAATTTTCATTGACAAAGCACTCCTACATCCCTGAAATAAGGGCAATTCTTTCCCATTCCCTGCACCAATCAAATTCCCCCCAAGCAGAGTGTGTTTGTGCTCTCCAACAAAAGGAGCAATACATGTGTTTAACATGCTACCATAGTCCTTCTGCCTTTCCCCAGACAACTCAAACAACTCACAAACAACCAAAATGATTTGGTTATAAATACCTAGAAAAATTTTTGGCACATGAGGATTTTCAATTTGAATAGTTTAAATGAAGTAGAATTACCATAAGATAGATAGAGGATTTTAAGAGAAAATATCAAGCAAGTTTCACTAAAGCCAGTGTTATTTAGGTCTACCATTTTTCATGTGGAATAAAAGAACACAACCCAAACCAAAATAACAAAAAAGACCAAAGAAACAAAAAAACTCCAACCAATCAACCAAACACAGCAACAGCAACAAAAAACAATCAGAAAGCCTAATTCTGGATCATAAAGTACCTGGTGAAACTTGCTCAGGTAAAGTCTCTGTGTCTGCTTAGAGTATAGACCTAGTAAGCTCCACCAAATCAAGTCATGTTAAAAAGATGGCACAAAAGGCAGAATTGCTGATGCCCCAGCTGTCCCATTTGCCTGACATTTATCACATTTCTGAAAACACTTAGAGCTCTGGCCCTAACAGCAGTGAAAACGTTTGAAAGAATAAATGGCTTGTACACCAGTGATGTTGTAGAAGTGCCTTTGCTGGTCCTGTGACCATGTCCCTAGATTTGAATAACTTTAGAACTTTGATGAAATAAAGCAGAGTTTGTCCATGTTAAAATATATTTCTTTTTTCCATTTTAGTGGATGAAGTCTAAAATAATTCTATCATTACTGAAGATGCTTGATTGTACCAGTGTTCTCAGGCTGGATCAGGATAACATGTAAGAGCCTCCTTTACATAGAAATTACATATTTTCAACCCAGTGTACAGAAAAAGGCTGGCTGTGCCCTGTATTAGTTATTTTATCTAGAGCTGATTTCAGAAGCAGAGTTGAGTATAAGCATCCAGCATTTTGTTCAAATTCAGAGAGTGCAATGTGTGGCTCAGCAGAGGGAAGCAGACTGGAACAAAGATTACACAGAGACTAAGATTCATGCGGAAGGGAGGCAAAGACCAAAAAGTAGAGATGAGATCCTGGGATTTAGCTGGTAGAAGACAAACTAGAGGAAGTATTACAAGGAGCTGAGGTTGGAAATCTGACCAAAATGGCATAGGTTCTGTCAGAGAGTTAGTACAAGACAGGAAGAGATTAATACCTTGATAATCTATGACAATTCAAAGGAAGTAGACAGAGAAAATTGTGCAGGAAGAGTGATGGAGAGGATAAAAAAAGAGGAGCAAATTGGAAACATGAGGATAAAAGAAAAAAATTGGGTTAGGTGGATGGGATGAAAATTCAGGGATGGAGCTTTAACAGGAATGTTACAGTCTTGAGAGTTTATGTGGAAAGAGAACAAAGGGTAGTGAAGAGATAGGAGAAAAGAGACTATGGTATCTTATTATAAAAGTCTGTTTCGTAAATAACCTGGATACAATACATAAGAAACCTTATTTAACCCTGGCATCTCTTGACTTATTTATAAGTGACTCTTTAGCTTTAAAAGTCATTGTGTAAAATAATTTTCATGTGTGCTTGTGAGTGTACCAGTATTAAGTAAAAATAACAACTAAGGAAAGTTAACAAGTTTGTGTGTTTCAGACCTTTTCACCTAAGTTAACAAAAAAGACTACAGCTTAAGATATGTAAGCACATTACACATTTCTTTTGATCTTATGTCACTGGGTTTTTTATGCTATTTTTACTTATAATTGTTTGTTCCACTAGACATGCTATGCAATTTCTCTGTTGCATTAACTATATAGTTAATCAAATAACTGAATGGTTTTCTTTTGCTACAAGCTGAAACTCAAATATGCCTTCACTTGCCATAGTCCATCAGACTTAAAAAACTCTTAAATGAGAAATGGATTTAGTCCATGGATATACATACCATGGGTTTCCAATATAAATCTGCCTCTTTATATGTCTCACATATTTGTCACAAATAGCTTATTCCACCTAATTTTTCAGTTCTCAGTAGATTTGTAAGATGTCTTACTTGGAATCTTTCGGATCTCCTCCAATGATTTGGAATCCCCTAGGGTATCTGGTACAGATTGATTTATTATAATAAATATTATGCAGTTTATGCCTCTGAATAAACCCTGCTGTAGCACTGTATTTGCTCCAGCAAATGATTAATAACAAAGTGGGTTCACTGTACACTCATTGCCTACATACACACAGCTATTGCAATGATATAGCATTATGAGTTCTTATGGCTAACCAGGGGCAAAAAGCATCTTTCTTTTCCATTTCTATAGCTACCCCAACAGATAACACTGAGAGCTGAAAGGAAACTAAAAAAGTTGTGAAAATCTGAAAATTAACTGGAAGGCAAAAAACAGAGCACTAGGCAGACAAATGTTTTCTGTCTAAAATTCCTAATAATTTTCACCCACTTTTAACACACTATTTCCCAATCATCCAGTCATTCACCTAAAATGTTTTTACCTGAAGCTTTTCAAATTACTCCTCCATTCAATAGATACTTGTTCTAATGTTTTGAAACCAACAGAAACTTTTTCTTGCCACAGGTATTTTAATTTATAGGTAATTTCATTAAAAATATATGCAAATTCTAATGAAACATCTCTTCCTACTTTATGCAGATAATAGAGATAAATTTATTATCTGTAACACATAAGTGTTATACAAACACATAAGCAATATAAGTCACAATATATTTACATAACTTTTCTGAAAAGTTACATTTTCAGTTTTATTGATTTCGACTGCAATGACTACTTTTTCTTTGCAGAAAATATTTCAGAACAGAGTTTTCTGCACAGAGGTGTAGAAGCACTTCAAATGTTCCCCGAGGTACTAGCTCATCTCTTTCCAAAGCTCAACTATTAGTATTCCAGTTTGTTGTTAGGTCCAACACGCCTGAGGGGTAGGGGAAAAACATTTGTTCCTTTTATCCACAACTGAGTATCCAGTCTTATGGACTGATAATGTGCCCCATGAACAACATATCTGAAATAACCACAGTCACTGCCCTGAAAATTCTACAGTTCAAAGACATGAAGAGGACAAGAAAGCTAGCAAAGGTACAAGTTAAGGAAGAAGTGGGCCTAGCATGGCTGCATGTGGTTTTATCATATAGTTTTTTACAGGAGTGCTGACTCTAGTCCACAAAGTATGGCTATGCATGTCACAGAAGAGCAAGGTGGTTTAGACAGTTTAACACCATCCCCTTTCATAATGCAAGTATATAGCTGTAGTGGTTTTAAAGCACTAGCTATAAATCACCAGAAACCTTACTCATCTCTTGCTGTGAGACATGGATTGGGAGAAGGGCAAAACAGGCTCAAAACTTAAAAGGAATAATGAAAGTTTATTAATAGAACTACAAGAATAAGAAATCAGAATAAAAACTCCAGAAACCCTTCCTCCTCACCCCACCTTTTTCCTTGCCCAACTGACAACATAAAGACAAAACCTGGTGGTTAAAACAGCCCTAATTATACAATAGTCCTTTTAGCAATTTTTGAAGAGAGAGAGAGAGAAGCTTTCTCTTGTAGTTCAGTGGAGAGCTCTCCACAAGAAAAACAGTTTTCTTGTGGCTTTTCACATAAATGATTAACAGCCTCCCAGAAAAAACTCTGCCATCATGCCCTCCTCCCATTTTCACACTACTCAGAGCTGTGTTCAAGGGCCATGAACTCAAGGGGTGTCATTTTAAGGATGAGTTGTTCAAAGGCAAAGGTTCTCTTCATCTGCTTCTGTGATCCTCTGGGAACAGAGATTTTCTTCTTTTCTCTCTGGGGGCCAAGCGTCACCATCAATTCTCACTTCTCTTTCTCTGTTCCAGCATCGCATGGAATCACAGCTACCATTTGCATAGCTTATCAATGGATATCTTTGCTCAGATTTCACAGTTTGAATAGTTCATTCCTCCCTATACTCTTTTCATGAATTAAAGGAGTTGTTCAGAACATTATTGTCCATCTCTATGGCCTTATCAAAAGAATATTTCAGCTTATTAAAGCATTTCCTCATTGTCCTTCCATCTGAGGTTTGATTCCTTCCTTCACTGCCTCTGATGATTTATGTTGTCTCTTTACATGCTGATCACTCTCGCTTTCCTCTCTCTGGAAAGGGGTTAAATCTGCAGGTCTCATTTGGGTTAAAATCATAGGGTTAAAATCATAGGGTTAAAATCTGGCCCAAACTGTGGTAGGTATTCATGGTGTTGGATTCCAGGTGTCTCTCTCTCAGCCCAGCAGCTGCAGGGAAGGAGCAGACAGTTCTTGGCCTGGAGCTGTCTGTGCGGACCATGGGAGGGTCGGTGAGTGTCAACAGCTGTCTGGGGGCCCCCTGGAAAGAGCTTGGGCCACTCCACTGGTACAGGACCCAGAGGTCTACCTGGCAGAAGCCAGCACTGCAGCACGGAGCTCTGTTACCTTTCAAAGCAGGAAACAAAAAAGAACCAGAAGCTCCCGGGCTTAGGTTTACAAGGTGGTATTCACAAAGTTGATCTCACTTTTCAGTGGAGAACAATACTTAGTTCTCAGAAATGGCCAGTTATTGGTCAGGTCTCAAGCAGAGAAGAAATTCCCTGAAGCCTCTTTCATAGCCTTCACTTCTGTGTTGTCTACCTTTTTTTTTTTTTCCTAAATGCCAAACCATCATAATAGTCCTGAAAGCATTTCTATTTGCTAGGAGAGGAACTCAAAAAGTAAAGGCCTAGATAAATGTCATGCACTGATTTTAGATGTAAATATAAGATCTATTTTCTTACTTAAGCAAATAGATTCACTGATCTATTTGGGATTACTTGTACAGGACTGGACAGCAATACGTAGAGCCCTCTCAAATAGGACTTGGAGAACACTGTGATGATGGGGTTTTAATCAGTCATCTGAAAGGCTTTGATTAGTCACTGTCCGTACTCTTTCATGAAAATGATAATTAGTTTAAACAGAAACACACAGAATCACAGAATGACTAGGCTGGAAGAGACCTTCAAGATTATCACGTCCAACCCAGCCCTAACACCTCAAATAAACCATGGCACTGAGTGCTACATCCACTCGTTTTTTAAACACATCCAGAGATGGTGACTCCACCACCACCCCAGGCAGACTATTCCAATGCTTTATCAGCCTTTCACTAAAAACCTTTTTTCCTAACATCCAACCTATATTTCCCTTGGCACAGTTTAAGGCTGTGTCCTCTCATTCTGTCAATTGCTGCCTGGAAAAAGAGACAGACCCCAACCTGACTACAGCCACCTTTCAGGCAGTTGTAGAGAGTGATAAGGTCACCTCTGAGTCTCTGTTTCTCCAGCCTAAACAACCCCAGCTCCTTCAGCCATTCCTCACAGGGCTTGTGTTCCAAGCCCCTCACCAGCCTCGTTGCCTCCTCTGGACGTGCTCAAGCATCTCAAGGTCCTTCCTGAACTGAGGGCCCAGAACTGGACACAGCACTCCAGGTGTGGCCTCACCAGTGCTGAGTTCAGGGGCAGAATGATCTCCCTGCTCCTGCTGGCCACACTATTCCTGGTACAGGCCAGGATGCCCTTGGCCCTCTGGGCCACCAGGGCACACTGCTGGCTCATGTTCAGCTGCTGTCACCAGTACCCCCAGGTCCCCTTCTGCCTGGGCACTGTCCAGCCACACTGTCCCCAGCCTATGACATTGCAGGGGGTTATTGTGGCCAAAATGCAGGACCCAGCACTTGGACTTATTAAACTTCATCCCACTGGACTCTGCCCATCCATCCAACTGTTCCAGGTCTCTCTGCAGAGCCCTCCCACCTTCCAACAGATCAACCCACACTCCCAGCTTAGTGTCATTCACAAATTTACTAATGAAAGACTCAATACCTTCATCCATGTCATCAATAAAGATATTGAACAGAACTGGCCCCAGCACAGAGCCCTGAGGAACACCACTGGTGATGGGCCCCCAGCTGGATGCAGCACCATTCACCACCACTCTCTGGGCCTGGCCATCCAGCCAGTTCCTAACCCAGCACAGAGTGCTCCTGTCCAAACCATGGGCTGCCAGCTTTTCCAGGAGTGTGCTGTGGGAGACAATGTCAAAGGCCTTGCTGAAGTCCAAATAGATAACACCCACAAGTGGGTCACCTGGTCATAAAAGGAGATCAGGTTGGTCAAACACAATTTACCCCTTCTAAGCTGATGCTGGCTGGGTCTGACACCCTGGCCATCCTGTAAGTGCTGCGTGATGACACTCAGTACAAACTGCTCCATTACCTTACCGGGTACTGAGGTCAGGCTCACTGGCCTGTAATTACCAGGATCCTCCTTCCCGTTCTTTTTGTGAATGGGCATCACATTGGCCAGCTTCCAGTCATCTGGAACCTCCCCAGTGAACCAGGACAGCTGGTAAATGATGGAGAGCAGTTTCACAAGCTCATCTGCCAGCTCCCTCATCATCCTGGGGTGGATCCCATCTGGGCCCATAGATTCATGAACATCCAGCAGCTCAGCAGTTCTCTGACTGCCTCCTCCTGGATAACAGGGGACCGTTCTGCTTCCTGCTACCATACACCAGCCCAGGAGGACAGTTGTCCTGAGGACAAGCCATCTTCCCACTAAAGACTGAGGCAAAGAAGGCGTTAAGCACCTCCACCTTCTCCTCATCTGCAGTTACTAAGTTCCTTCCTGCATTCAGTAGAAAACAGGCTGGTCTTACCCTTCCTTTTGCCGTTAATATATTTGTAAAATATTTTTTATTATCCTTTACAAAAGTTGCCAAATTAAGTTTGAACTGAACTTTGGCCTCTTCAATATTTTTCCTACATGCCCCAGCAATATACTTCCTGAGAGAACTGACCCTCCTTCCAAAGATGATACATCTTGTTCTTATTCCTAAATTCCTTCAAAACCTAGTTGCCCATCCAAGCTGGATATTTGCCTTGTTGACTCATCTTTTGGCACACAGGGACAGTCTGTTCCTGTGCCCTCAAGATCTCTGTTTTAAACATGCCCACCTTTCCTGGACTCCTTTGTTTTTAAGGGCTGCTTCCCAAGGAACTCTCTGAATAAGACTCCTAAATAGCAGTAAAGACTAAAGCAAGACCAAAGTCTGCCCTCTGGAAGTCCAGTGTAAAAGATCTTATTGATGTTCCTCCTGATTTCACCAAATATTGAGAACTCTACAATTTCATTATCACTGTGCCCCAAGTGGCCTCCAACCACCACATCTCCCACCAGCCCATCTCTATTTGCAAACAACAGGTCTAACATAGTCCCTCCCCTGATGGGCTCACCCACCAGCTGTGACAAAAAGTTGTCCTCCACACACTCTAAGAACTTCCTGAACTGTCTCTTTTCTGCTGTGTTAAGTTCCCAGCAGATGTCTGGCAGGTAGAAGTCACCCACAAGAACAAAGGCTGGTGATCCTGAGACATTCTCCAGTTGACTATAGGGTAAGTTGTCTCCTCTTCTTCCTGCTTGGGTGGATGATAACAGACTCCCAGGACGATGTCAGCCTTGCTGGCCTTCCCTTTAATTCTTACCCACAGGCATTCAACTTCATTGTCATTAGATTCAATACCCATGGCATCAAAAGCCTCCCTAATATAAAGGGCCAATGGTAACAGTTTAGAATATGTTCTTTAAGGTAAGATAGAGCTATGTTATATGGAGGAAAAAGGAAGGGAAAATATTTTATGCTTCTCTTGTATATTAGGTCCGCTATGACAAGACTCACAAAGAACTGAACAGTAGCACACTTCCTCCTCCATTCTCCTCCCATTAAACACACATTTTTTAAACTCTGTGATCTTTAGAGGGTTCAGCTCTTTGAAAAGAATGAATACTGGAGTTTGAATCATAAACCAGGTACCTTCCATCACTGCACACTTTTGTCAAATTGGTCCACTTTGGTTTTAAACTGGAACTGAAAGAAACCTAATATTATATTGCATATTAAAATTAGTGCTGGGAATGCTGCCAAAAGCTATACATGTGCTCCACTGGTACTTCTTTGAAGACACTGTATTTTTCTTCAGAACTTCAGTGTCATGAATTTTGATTAATTTCTTCTGACATCAGGGAAAACCTTAAAAATAATATTACCAAAGTTACAAAGAATTTGAAAAAAATAGATGAGTTATGGGAGCTACCCCCATAACCTGGCTAGATATTAGAACAATGTCTTGGACAGCCTGATCCTAGCAAATCAGAGCTGCCAAAATCCAGCCATGATTGGGCTTTAAAGCTGCAATAAAGTGTAACTAAGAGCAGTGTTCCTTGCATAGCCATCAAGGCATTTTACACGGCACCTTCATCCATGGTTAGGAGAGACAGAAACATTCACTAAGGATGGACCCTGAGAGACAAATCTCTCCTCCTCAGATCATCCACACTTCAGAGATGTCTTACAGGAAATTCAATCTGTCAGTCCACACACCTGCAACGCCCTTCACTGCCTCCTGTCATACAATTAAATGTGTTTGAATGTATGAGAAATCCCTACAGCCCAGAAAACACACTGCCTAATTTTGACCATTCCCACAGACCTAATCTAGTCATTTTGCTCTTTACTTATGATTACTGATATGGAGCTTTCTGCTTCTCAAAGTGCTTCTTCACAGTAATTTAGGTAGGGATAAAATCACAGGCAACATAAAATAACACAGCTAATCAAATTCACTATTCTACACCAAGAGCACAAAATTCTCTACTTGATATTTTTTGCAAAAAGGCATCATAAGTAAATTCAGCAGCTAAATCATAACACACAAAGCATATCCAAATAGGTACAAATTTCCTGACAATATACCGGTTTCAAAGGAGCCTTAGACCTTATTTACTCTCTTCCTGCCATAAAATAACTATAAATTTAGCTTCCTAGAAATATTATGATTCCCAAACAAATTTCCCCAAAGCAGGGACTATATTATGATGTCTCTAATGCATTGCATCAGCAAGTTTTAATACTTGCTGCAACAAAGGAAAAAAAAAATTATAAAGTCACTACTTACATAGAGAACACAATAGCTAAAATTTCCATCTGCTAATTTTAAAGCAGTGAAAACTAGGTTTCTGAAGTCTAAATTAATGGCAATGCAGTGCTGAGGGAAGGGCAGTCTAAACAACTGCCCAAGTTTGGTGCTAAGTAACCTCAGCACTTTTCAGAGTTTTTCTTTCCTTTTAATTTGAAAATAAATAAATAAATAAATAAATAAAGGTGTAAAATATTCCATAAACAGTAGAGGAATGGGGACATGCATTACTTAATTTCAAGAGAAAAACTAGAGGATGCAAAAGCAAGTGAAACTTGTCATAGTCTGCACTGTATTTTTATCCTTGTGTAAATGTTTAAGTTTTCGAAGTCAAATAAGCAACTGTGTTATTCTCCTTAGTTCTGAGTGCCACTGTGTGTCTAGATGCCACAATCAGCTTTCAAAATCCTCACATACAACAATTTCAGTTCTGAAGCAATTTTACTCTGATATTAAAATTGAATGATCCTTCCACCAGATTTTTGTTTACACAGTATTATATGGTAACTGAGAACAAACTGATAATTTGTGACAGAATTTCTGGATATTTTATATACTTATATTTTTCAGAGTGTTTGTGATTTTTAAGTCTCCAGCATGAGGCTACGGGCAAAACTATAAATTGGGACTGAAAGAAAGATAGGTTCATAACTTTCAGTTTCCCAATTGCCTTTCTTTTTTATTTTCTTTCTTTTTTTTTAAGAAAAAAATAGTGCAGTCTTTAAGTGCCTATTTGATTTATTTGTTCCTCACCATTATATGAAATTGCAAAAAATTATTGACAGTTTTATCACTCTCATTATTCCATACATAATATTTGAACATGCTCCTGTTAGGCCAAAAAGGAGTCTGCCAGTTCTTTCAGTCAAATCATGTTGAGGCCTAGACCTAGAAGCAAGTTTTGATGTTGAAAATAATATATATATTGACACTTCAGACTCATCATCATTTCATACTATCAGTGCTACTACTAATCCTTTCTTGTTAGTTGGAAGGAGCTTGTCAAAGCCAGGTTTTAACAACTTTGCCTTCATATTGTGTCTGTTTAGGATGGAGTTAACTTTCTACACAGCAGCCTGTATGGTACTGTGTACTGGATTTATTATTCTGTAAATAGAAACTATTATTCTTTCTTATTTAGGATTAAAAAAAAAAAAAATTAAGTGAGAGAAAATGAGAGCTTGGTGGGGTCAAAGTAAAGAAGTGTGTCATCTCCTTCCTGTTGCAAGCATTATCCTGTATTTCTTGCTTACCTCACACTTGTGTCTGATCACCAATGGTTCAGTGGATTCCTAGCCACAACAAGCCCTAAAAAATCCTCTCTGAGTCTTTAGGAAAAGTATAATATTTCCACTTATTGTGAAATTTGACTTGACATTTGGTGGATTTTAATTCTTATGTCTCATAATCTTTGCTCTTACCGTGAGCCGTCTGTACACAGTGTCCTCTCACAGGGTATGTCTGAAATGCTTAAAAAGAAAATGAGATTGATTCAATTATTGTCTTCCTGATTAACTGTTATTTATCTGGTGTGTTTTCAACCATCCCAACTAGCTCTTTCCAGAACAGGCACTGTCCATGCACAACTTGGGAAGTATATGTTCCTCAAAGTTACCAAAAACTAACATAGACAACCATGTACATCAGTTTTGGCAATTAACTATCCTATTACCTGAAGAGGTTTTACAAACCTCATGCAACACATACCTGCAATTTCATGGTAAAAAAAAATACCACTGTCATGAACTGCATGAGCATTCAGGACACTTTGGACTGGAAATGTCCCTCCCTGGCTCGTCCCTACACCCACCTCTCACACACTCAAAATTCAGACTTGGGGAGAGCTGCACAAATTCAGTGTGGTGTGAATAAACTAATCTACTCTAGAAGGAGCCTGTTCTGTGTGTACCAGTCAGTCTGAGCACGCAGTCTGCAAGATAGCAAGAGCTCTAGGATTCTCTTTTCTTCAGTAACAAAGACAAACCCTTTAAGAGTGTGCGCCTAATCCACCTTTGTCTTATAAGGTGGAATTCTTAACTTATTTAGGAAAACACTAAAAATTCCACAATCAGCTACAACTAACAAGTAAAAGAGATTCCATCTGTCATATCCAGATTTACAACAGAAATATATTTAATAACAAAAGAAAACAATAGATTTTAAAATCCATTTTCATTACAGAGAAAGGGGATGTCTAAAAACTATTTAAGGGAAGAATCAATTTGCACCAAAATGCATCCCAAAAAATTCTTGACTTCTTTTATAGGCTTCATTTATGGGACTATTTCTTATTTGAAATTTATCACAATTGTAAAAAATGGTACAAATTTTATTTGAGCAGACTTAGGTTTTCATATGAAATGAAATCTTAGAAGAAAATATATTGATAGCCATACATTAATTCTTTATTTTCTTTCTTTCTTTCTCCTCATTTGATAAGGGGTGAGTGAATACACACAGTCTAGAAAAATGGCACATTTATTTTCTTAAATCCCTTCATCTAACATTTTGATAACTAGTTCGCTGTTTCTGGATCATGCAGCCTAAAGATGGCACTGAACCTTCCAGCCCTGCAAAATCTGCAGGCAGGGCACAAATGTAAGTAGGTGAGCACTTCAATCCAAGGCTTGGATGAAGCACCACTGTGCTGTGCAAGCTTAAGGCGAGAAGACCAGAACCTTGCATGATTCATCTCACTGTTTGGTCATGTTTGTTGTATTGACACAATGAAATATTATTACTCTGTAGTGCCTTCGAGTTTTCTGCTATGGAAGAAAACAGGTTTTATAGGGGAATGTTGCCTTGAAACCCATGTTCATGATTAATAGACACCATATTTTGGAGGAGCTAAACAATTTGAGAGGAGTATTGTCAAACACTGGAAGAGATGCAACTTTATATAAATTGGGTTATACTTCTGCCCACTGTTTCAGTGTTTATCTTCTATAAAAATCTACTCTTCTGCTATGTAAGATTTATTATTATGTATCACCTGTTCAGAACTCGTTGAATCAGGGTGCTTTTATTACAGACAAAGGGATGATTTCTTTATTCTGCACATAAGCAAGCGCTGTGATCAGCAAAGCACTGCATTCTCTACCATCTTTTTCTCTAGCAGAATTTCTGCAGAGCCTTTTCTTTAAAAATGCAACCAAAACTTCTAGAATCAAACAGGCATCTTGCTAACCAAAGACAAGCTTTACATGCATAAAACCTGGATTTTAGCGCTGCTAAAGAAGCTTGATGGAAAAATATACGATCTGCACAGAGATGCGTATGTAATGTGGTAAAGCTCACTATTTACACAGTACTGTAAAGCTTTTCTTCATAGGAAACATAGCATGCAGCAGCCCTTGCCAACTGAGTCCAGAAAAATGACTGAGCACCTGGGTCCACAATCTAATCCACATTGTATTGCTGAATCAACAGAGCAGCAGCAGAACTGAGACTCTTACGTGGCACCAATAACACTGCAGTGAGTTCATCAGTAGTTTGCCTTTTGGGTGGCACACACTTGCCTCGAATTCCTGTGAAAGATTCATAGAAGTAATATGACCTGAAGCAGAGGATCATAAAATAATGTTTGACAGCCAGCATTTAATTTGTGGTTTTTTTCTAAGCCTTCTGGAAGAAGAATTACACTAGGAAATTGTAGTCATTAGCAGGGAAGTCATACCTAATAGACATTTGGACTTTTCTGCTGTGTAATTGCCATTCTAGACAGTAAAGGTGCTCCATACTTCATCAATTTTGTATCATTACCAAGAGGAAATCACTGTTAATGAGTAAAAAGGAGAAAGAAGATAAAAATGGGAGGAAAATCAAGGGGTTTTCCATTTGCAACCTTAACTTCATGAGTCTGGCAAGGAGCACTCATTCCAGGAATAAAGTGTGAATCTCATCCACGTTAGAGAAAATCCAATAGTTACAGCATTTACCCTAATCTTGGTGTTGACTGATGCAATCAAGAAATTAGCACCTAAAAAATTGGCACCAAGAATACCTTTTAAAGAATTAAAACTCTTCCTACCCAGTATCTTTGTAACTTACCAAATACTAACTCCATGCTACCAGAATCCATCTGAAACACAGAAAATATTCCAGATTGCTATGTTCTCTTGGAATAAATGTTGTGTGATTTCATTCTTACTGAAAATTGATGCACATGTTACTTAGAAATTAATCTAATGGCAATGCTGCCAAAGGCTCTGTCCTACAGTGGATGGTTTCCTGCTGTCGGCATCATATAACATGAGGCTCAACCAAATACCAGCAGCCAGTCCACAGAGGTTCAAGCAAAACTTTCCAATACGTTCCCATTTCCCCAGCCAATCACAAACTCAATGACAAGAAATGTTCCTACCTGGGCAGCACTTCAAATCCTCATAAGACCAGGGAGTGGGGGTTGGAATTAGATAATCTTTAAGGTGCCTTTTAACCCAAATCATTCTGTGATGGTTCTATAACTTGTTTAGTAAAGAGTGCATTGACCATACTTATGTTTTTGGTTTTTTTCTTTCTGACACCATGAGACTAACCATTCAGGATCCTTTTGAAAATTCTATAGAGAAATGATCTTCACAACAGCAATCAGGAATATATATCGCTGCCACACCAAACTGGTGCTAAAAATATTTTCATTTTGTGTAAAGGGTTTTATCCTTAGAATATTTGTCACTCATGTCATGTCACAGACCACAAAGGTTTTTGTTTCCTTAAGTCATTTTTTTATATACAATAAGTCATGTTTTTATGTAAAGTCAGGATGTCAAATGTTCACCACCAAGCTGTTGTCAAATGTTCTAAACAGTGCATCACAAAATAACAGCTTTAACCCAGGGTTATATAATCACTCTGTAAATTATAACCTCCTGCTGAAAAAAAAAGGACTTAATAGCACAAAGAGAACATTTACTGAATTCTTTTCAGCAATTTCAAAACTGCACTGGTCCTGCTATTCAAAATGATCACACCTAAATAAACTTCATTATTTTATGCGTACAAACTAAGACTACCACACTAGATAGATAGACAGCAACGTTTTCCAAAGGGTCTAATGCTGAAGTAAAGTAAAACAATGCCAAAATCTTCTTAATGTGTCAAGGAGAACAAAATAAAACAATAAAATTAACATAAACTCTCTTTCTTAGAATGCTTCCCCTTATAAGTAAGGAAAGATATCTTTATTTCATGTTTTTTCACCCTTTTTTTTTCGGTCTATGCATAAGGTAGAGCCATTTAGTTATTTCTCCCTGAAGAGAATAGGAAGGATACCAGTAGTGATCATTTTTTTCTTATATTTTCTTAAGAAATTCTCCTGAACATCTTCAAAAATCTTTCTCTAATATTAATTTTCCCACTTGCTCTTTCACTAAAAGCAACCTTTTGACAAGGTTAGCATCCTATCAAGATTTTAAGCCAATGTCTGCGACCTAGTACAACATGAAGTTTTGTAATTTCACTTTTTTTTATTTACTTGAAGTTTAATATGATTAAGTTTACTATTCTGCCTCCAAATCTCAGGCAAAAAGATTGTCTGTAGATATCTATACAAGCCTTTGAAGATGCCATTTTTGCCTCTGGCTTGGAGTCTTAATACCTCCTTAAACCTTTAATCCCTGGGTGTAAGTGTCCCTTTAGGACACAGGAATAGTATTTGGGTTTTATCTTCCTCCTTTACAGAATAGGTTTCAGTGTACATAAATTAAGACTGAGAACTGACCACTGCTCAGATACTGGAGGTCTGTAAAATGCACACAGTCAAAAAAGAAAATTATGTAAAATAAATAACACACATTCTCAACTCTAATCACTTGTTAAATAAGATGTTCCAGAAAGACTAGCATTTATTCTTCAGTTCAGTGTCAAAAAAAACCCCTCAGATAAAAAAAAAACAAAAAACACCCAGAAGTTTCTATGCTTTTCAAAGTCAAAAGGTTAAGCTTAAGACTCCAAATCAACAAAAATTCATTTGTACTTAAATTTGGACACCTAGGATTGCTCCTGATGAACATGTGCCACTGAGACTTTTGCCCCTAGCAGAAATAGTGAAAGGATTGGAGAGAAAAAAAAAAGAAAAAAATATCTTTACACATAGCAAAGATTTGCAGCAGGGTATTCTATTCAACGCCACATATGGCACATGCATTTTCACTGCTGGGTATGTTTTATTTACAACTATGATTTCTTTTGCTGTCTCTCTCCCTTTTGAGTTCTTTCATTTCCTTGTGAGCTCTATTCTTAGCCAAGAAGATTTTTCTAACAGGGCAGTGAGGGTAGTGGAAGGGAATCACCCAAAGTTGACAGCGCATTCAGGATTGCTTAAGCTTCTGGAACTGAAGTAGGTACATCTGATGGCCTTCCTGTCTTCTTCTTCTAGTTAATTAAACCAGCTTGTTGTGCTCTTGAATATGAGAAACCTCAAGACAAAATGGTGAGGTAATGATGCAATATTGAAGTTGTGAACTTTCTGTCAGAGCGAGTTTTCTGTAATCATTCAAACATTGGGAGAATTTACCTCATCCTTGAGTCTGTTTGCTTCCTGCTCATTTTTCCTCAAGAAAACTACTTCAGTTCCTGCTGTGCTCTGTCACTGGATTAATAAAATGTATAAATACAAAGAAGTATTTTTCTGTCTGGGGGCAGGGGAAGACCCTCTACAGAAAGAAAAATATGGCAGGTCCTTTATATCTAATCAAGCACAAGTTATAACTAAGCCTGTCCAAAATCCTGAGATTTCATTGTCTGAATTGACATCCCACAAACAAAAGAACCTCCCCAAAACCCAGAAATATTTTCAGACTTGTTTAGATTTTCACAAGTTTAACTCTTCCATATACAGAATGTAGTCATATTTAATAATGAAAATAGTTACAAAGACTAAAAATTAAGAAATGTGGTTTGTTTCATGCTTTTTAAAATTAAACTCAATTTGATCTTGACATAGATCAAATTAAGATTTTTGGCCACTAAAATTTGCATTTATACTATATGAGCTGCACATGACAAATTTATTCCTTTCTCCAGTAGATCAACATCAGGACTGCTGGGCCCTTCTCTCCCTTCAAGGCCTTTTGCTGAAAACTCTTCAAACATATTGTAAAAATTAGTGTTCTGAATTTTGGTCAGATACCAGACTCATGACTTACCCTCTGCCTACATACAGCTTTTAGAAGAGGTAACTTAAAAAATGTGAGATTATCATCACATTTCATTAAAACCAAGATAAAACTACGTGTTGAAGAGGGAAAAACATCAAGACTGAACAGGTGACTGCATTTGCACAAGTTTTTGACTTTTAACTATCTGTTACTGATGCTCACCTACTGTCATTTGAATTTTAATGAAGCATGACTGCTACACTTAAATATATACCTTCATAAAATGAAAAGGACTACACTAAAAAGTAACAAGGACAAATGGTGTTTCCTATGATGAAAGGTATTCTATGCAGCTCATGTGTCATTGGAAGAAACTCATTTAAATACATAATTTTTATTTTTTTTTTCCTAACCTGTTTTTACTGTGCAGAACCACATTAAAGCCCATTGAGATTTATAAAAACATATGGAAAGGCCATCTGGATTTAAAGAACGTGGTTAATCCAGAACTTGGTTCTCACATGAGGAAAAGTAAAATAAGTTGACTGATATGTCAGTCTTCTATTGCATAGTTTTGCTTTGCTTTTTAAAATTAATATGCTGAATGCAGTGCTTCAGAAGGTAGAGTAATCAGGGAACTGGAACTGTAGTGTGAAATACATTATGATTTACAAGGCACTGTTAGAGAAGAAAGAATGATTCATGCTTTCAAAGACTGCCTGCTGCATCCACAGAACCATAGCTGCAAAGTACTCACCTCTGTGAAAAATTCTCCATTCTCTGTTATACCAGCAACAATTACTGGCCTTACAGCAGCACCTACAGGAGCCAGTCAAGACTGGAGACCCATCAGGCCAAATGCTTCTTAGGTATGCAATACCTAGTGAAACAGAATAAATAGGCTGGACAGACAGAATGGGAAAAAAATACAGAAGACTGAGTTCAGTTCCTCAAGGATAAGTCAGCCAAAGAGCCAAAGCTAGAACCCATCTGTCCTGACTGCCATCCACTGGGTCATTAGATAATGTATCATTAGATCATGTAGGCTCTACTGGGCACTTTCTATACTGTTAGGTCACCTAGTCACATAAACAGCTTAACCCATATTTATACCCATATTTATACAAAAAAACCCCTTTTTTCTGGCAGATATGCTTATATCCATTTGTGCTCAGAGAGCTTCAGAACAACACGTAATTGCATGTAGGAATATAATTTCTAAAAGATAGATGTGATTTGCTTTCAGATGTATTTTCCAGTTTGAAAAGAATCCTTGTATTTTCCAAAGGAGAGCTGAACAACTTATTGAATTTAAACTATCACCGAATTCATTAAAAGCAATTAAAAAAATTAGAAGTTTATTTTAGATCACTGGAATGTTTCAGGTACATGTAGTTGTCACTGTAAAAAAATCCAAAACAATATGAATACCAATAAAACACAAACCCCCACCTGTTTTTGCTTGAGCTGCTGCTGCCAACCTCTATGCACAGACATGTGCAACTTTGTCAATTTTCAAAGGCGTGTCTTTGTTTTTATATAAGAAATTATCCCATCTCACACATTCCCAGATTATGTATCACTTGAAAATCTGCTGGACTAACAGTATTTCACTTCTGTTTTTAAGTTTCTCCCTGTCCAAATTACTTAGATTGCCCTAGAAGCTAAATCAATTTCTTGCCATTTCTATGATACTGTCCATCAACATTTGCCCTATGGAAAAGATCTGTCAAGGAGTTCTGAAATTGACTCCAGAAAAGCACAAAGTAAAAAATGTTTACATGATACACTTCTATGAAAGGCAATAAGACTGTGCTTGGCTTGCCTTACAATAGCCTCTGAGCAAGTTGAGTCAGCATTCAGGCTGCTGAAAACAAAAGAGAAGGTGTGTGAAAGAAACCTTAGAAAGATCATTATTCTCTCATTGTGTGCTACTTTCAAACAAACAAAACCCCACATCAGGTCCACCTTTGGAGACAGTAAGCAAACTTCTGTGACTTATGTAGCAGAGTAGTAGATAGAAGACTTCTATTGGTCAGGCATGAAAAGTGTGACACTGATTATGCAAATTATTATGGTTATATTTATTGTTAATACAGTATCTAAATATTGACAATGCAGTATATCACATAAGCAGGTTGTCCTAAACCAGGACACAGGTCTAAAGCAAGCAGGTTTAGTTAGAAACCTACAAGTCTTTGGCCTTAGAGAATGAACAATTTCAAAGCAATGGAGCACCTGTGGAGCTACTTTAGAAGCTTATCTCCATATGTGACTGCATCTTAGCCATTTTACTCATCTCTCAAAAAGTATATGTTGCCCATCTTTGGGATGGACTTACCTTGCAGTTATCCCTGCCACAGTAGAGGGATCCACCTGGAGGCTGCCTGAGATCTTGGGAGACCTGTTACCCCAACTGGCCCAGTCTCCAACAGCATTTTATGACCCTTTGTAGGCCAACGTGTTCCAAAGTCAATTGTAGCCATCATAGCTCCCTCATCTCTGGAATGCATTAATTATGCAATTCATCCCTGGAGAGCTTCTCCTGGTTATCTTATCCTAGGACAGCTCCCACCTGGAGTACTTATCTTAGAGAAAATCATATTTCCCATCAGAGACAATGCCAAAGGGGGAGGGGATGAGGCAGGAGGCACATGAACACCTGACTATCTTTCATCACCCTTACAACTTAAAAGTATTAAAACTTTTGGGTTAAACACGATGTTATGCACTGTTATCATAAACTTCCACTCCACAACACAGCAAACTTTGGATGTCAAGGAGAAAAATGTCTTATTTAACAAGGAGCTGTTGCGCTCAGCTTATTTGACTGATTGTACCTTCTTGCTTATATGCCAAGGAAGCTTTAAAAGCAGAGCAACTGCCACATACGACTTTCAAAACAAGGACATTTGCATTTTGGGAACAAGCAATTAGTTCATATTCACCTCATAATTGAGTGTCTTCTATATGAAAATGGACAACATCACTGACAAAAAGTAATTTATAAAGGAATAAAATCATTAGACATTAAAGAGGGGTTTTTTTTGTTTTGTTTTGCTTTTAAGAACTGACATGGTTTAGATCTTATTCTAAGTAGGAATTACAAGGGAAAAATTGCAACATAAAACACCTCATCATTGAAAATGGAATCTCAACAAATGGTGAAGGCAAACTTTACTTACTTTCCAGACTTACAAGGCAATTTTACACAGTAATTTTTCTTTTGCATTGTGATACACCTTTTTTTTTTTTTTGCTATGGGCTTAAACAATAAAGATTTGCCTGATTCTACAATAACAAATTCAGTATGCCATTTCCAAATGCAAATTTTAGTTTTTTATTTTTCCTTTTTTAACTGTCACATTCAAATACTTATTCTAATGATAGCACCCATACTAGGATTAAATCAAAACAATAGTTTCTGTTGCAATTCTATGGAACACTTACATAATAAAGTCAATTCTAGGTGAAGTGGAGAAAAGTATCTTATTGTATTCTTCTTCCCTAGTGTGTATAGAGGGCAAGAGAAACCTGCATCTTGACAGTGGCTTCCACTCAAATAAGTCTCTCCTCACAATGAATGTGTTATTCAAACAGGTACCACATGAGCTCAGTAGAACAAGAACACATGTCGTAAGTTCCTTTGATTTCCTAAGAAATGTTGTTATCCCAGTGCTCACCCACATCTGCATACACATGGAAGTACAATGCCTTAACAGGTTCCAAGAATAAGCCTGTAATTATTGCTCTGTTTAATGACTAAATTAATGAAGTTATAGGGAAATACTCCATTAGTGGATGGAATAGATGGAGATAGTAGAGATTCAGAAATATGCCTTTCTAAAAGCATAGGAGGTATTTGTCCCATGACTGACTCTGACAGCAGAGATGGTTTGCCGTCAAAAAGATTGCACTTAAATCACAGTCTCCAAAATACTGACATTATTCCAGTATTCCTTAAAATATAAGACTAGGATTGAGATCTGTGGAGTCTTCTGTTAAGTACACAAAGGCACTAAACCTACTATAGTCTCTTCATGTGAGAGACCGTATCTCCAGCTTAAAAATACATGAATAATAAAAAGTAGAGCGAACTCCATCTATGTGTCAGGCAGGTGTATGTTTTGGTCTATCTACACTTTATCCAAGTGCAGTTCAAAAATAGGGAGTAATGAAACAGGTGTTCAATTAATAAGTCTCTTCAGTATGTTTCTCCATTTTCAAATGTGTATAATTTCTTTTTGACCCCATGTCAGATGAGTGGGATTCTTCCCAGGCAGTCACTGCATGAAGCTGGTGCAATGAACAATGTCCCATGAGATTAAATGCAAGCTGCACTTTTCCACTTGTGACTGATTCCCTCAATTTTTCTTTTCTGACAGTCTTGATTTTTCAGACCTTTCACAAAGTTCCATGCTCCTCATTGCTCTCTGAGACACATCCCAATCTCCAGAGAGCCAAAAAAAGCAAAATGCTAAAGAGGAAGAAACCCTCATGTCCTGTGGTGAATCTGCAAGCTGAATGGAAGATAACCAACAAACAGAACAAGATACCAGAGCTAAGATGAAGACATCTATCTTGTCTATACTGTCTGGCAGACAACTACTCCAGTCTATAAATTTTGCTACCAAGATGAGCTCAATTTGAGCCTTCCCTGAACTGCAGACAGATTGCACACCAAGTAACTCTCCCTTACTTGGAACAGATCCTTCATAAGTGACTGACAGCATGTTGAATTAATAATAATGAAACATTACTTATCCAGGTAGCTACTCAATATTAATTAGTATAAACTTTGTATAGATAAATCTATTAGACATAAACAGTTTTCCAAGTCTGAGAGTAACACCAGACCTAGACATACCTGAGCTCCATAAGGAATTTAGAAAGCAAGGGGGTGCACTCTGAGCCTAAGGACTCAGTGGTAAGGTCTTCCTCATCCATTTGAATCCGTGATCATAAAATAAAAGGTACTTTGGTTACAGTTTCCAAAATACCTATCTTTATATCTACAAGAAGGGAAAACCAAAAGAAAATTCTTTTCTGGATGTCTTTTTGATGCTATGTGAAATTAGTTCCGTGTATATATAAACATATTTCCAATTAGAAGAATCATTGATTAGAAAACAGTTTTAAAATCCTAATCATAGGAAAAAGGATGAAGCAGTGATTTAAATTTTGAAAATATATACAGTTTTGAAGTGTAGATGTGTTTTTCCTCTTCACCTTGAGCTGATTAAGAACTCCTGAGAATGCCAGTACTGGAACTGAGACAGATAATGAGTAATGTGTTATAACTTAAGGCAGTGTAGAAGGCATAGATTTACTGTGTGTCAATATCTTTACTCAGGTCAAAATTATTCCTAAATTGTAAAATTGCACTGCTTGAGAAAACACAGAGTTTATAGAAAGGTAAAATTAATCTTGGGGTAATTTTGTGGGTGTTCCTACCTCTATTGGGCAGTCTGAGTACAAAATCAAGTTACTAAATCAGTGCCCAAAGTTTATGAAGCCTTTCAAACTGTGCTTAATTGCCTTGAAGCAGGAAGGCTTTGTTTCTAGTGTCACCCAGAGCAGAAGTACTATATTGCCTTCTGAAAGCCACAAGTTGCACAGAAGGCTGGATATTAAAAAAGTTATCCTTTGCACTTGAGAACAGATCCTCTCCACAGCCAGTGAATCGCTGGAGTTAACTGGCTGTGAAATGGGAAGTTGCAAGAGGGATAAGGGAGTTGGAATTGTTTAATCAGCATTTTTCTAACTCAGACATGGAGATCCTGTCACTTCTATTTCAATTGTATGATATCCATGGATGATGGCACTGTTGCCCCTGGGCCTCATATCACAGTACACTCAGAGCTCTTAGCACTGTCCTCCAACTTTTAAAATTGTTGTAAGTTTTAAAAAAGGACAAGGGCATATTGGCTTAACAAGAAGAGATGGGGAATACACATTTCAACTGCATGCACTGTAAGCAGTAGCCCAAGTAAGGACTACTCAGCACTTGACTGTTGCCGTTGGTGCTCACTCCTCACATGGAGCACCAATTTGTTGTCATCAGTGCTTGGCACCACTGTACAGTGGGCACAAACTCACTGACACCATCAGTACCAGGTTGTTATCCTACAATGAGACCCTCATACTTTTCCCCTGATTGGCAGAGGGCTCAAATGACTGACACCAAAGATGATAGCAAACATCAGCAATTTATTAAAGCCTTCACACTTTCTCTGTTGTAATCCCACAAGCAGCACCACACAGCACAAACTGCTTTCCCCCCACATCACAACCCACTCCCTCCAACAACCCCATCTAACTCTTTATACATTTTCTCTCACATGCATAAGACCTGCATGCCCCTTTACTCTTTTGTGATTGGTCAGTACACATCAGGCAGCCCCCATTTCTAATCTTCCACAATCTGTTCTCCTACACCCAACCAATGCGAATTAAATTCTTACTACCTCATGTATCTGCAGCAGAGTGACCCCAGTAAACTAAAATTCGTCTGGAAAACAAATTCCTCCATGGTGCAAAGACTGTGCACTTGACTGTGGTCCCAAGAGACTTCACAAAACTGCAACTCCACAGCAGGTAGAAGCAGATCTGCCTAATAAAGGTGTCACCAGACCTATCAATCACATCACACTTCCCAGGTATGATCAGCTATGAAAAGAAGCACCCACAATCCTGATTTTTGGGGTCTGAAAAAAGCAAATGAGATTTCAGCTAATGAGACCTGTGTTAAGGGCATTATCCAACCACTACCCCAGCCTAAGTGCAATTGAAGAGAAAGGAGCTGTACATTTCAAATATGAAATACCTTTAAAAAATAAAGGTAAACAGCTCTATTTGTGATATGTTTCCCACTTTATATTCAATTTGCAAGGATTTCAAAGATTAAAAACCAAGATAGAAAGCTGCCTACTGTCCTTTTGGGCATGCAGCAACAGAAGGATTTGCTTATGTAATTAATAATAGAAGGATTTGGAGAAGTAGAAGGAGGAACCTCCAGTTGCATGGAAGTAGTCATTTAGAGAAGGAAAGCAAGGTAATCTATTCCCCTTAAATCTGAGTAAAGATTCTTTATTTAAGAGGAATTTATGTGATTCAAAATGCTTCAGTTAAACAGTTGTATCTCCTAAACTAAATGGTTATAAACATTATCCTGTTATTTATAGCTGCTTGTCTTTCTAACTCCATTCTAGGGAAGCATTTCTCCTGACCTTTAGCCATTGTCTGAACACCTCTCATAGGAACTGGCAGGGCAATTTTTTAGTTGGTACTGTATAAGATAGACAAAGCAGTAGCCTGAAGCACTTTCTGACCTTTAACTGCCATATTAATATCTATAATTGGAATTGAAAGACCATTTAGGCTGAATATCACCCCAACAAAGAAACTTGAACAATTATGGTTATCTCATTAAAGCCATGGACCACAAAATCCTCTAGAGGAATGGGGCAAGAGAAAGGGTTCTGAGGATTAGCCCCATTAAGGTGTTTTTCCCAACCTTATTTTGGTGGTTCTAACAAACTGTTAGTTCCTGTTGTTTGAATTAAATGTCTGGTACAAGTGATTTCTAAGTTCATGCTTCAGAGTACCAATAGTCACTGTCTGCAACAAATTAAATTATTCAGAATCATGAACCATTAAACCCTATTTTCAAAGCTGTAACACCAAGGTCACTTACAGTAGCAATTGTCACGTTGCACTACATTTTGTTTCAAGAAGTTTCATCTGAGATATGCAGTATAAACTACCTCCTACTCTCTAAGAACATGGAAGAATGTACGGAATTTTTTTTTCCAAAACTTTTTGAGCTGCCAAAGGTTTGTCTGAGTCCTGTCCAACTTCAAATACAGGCTATGAATACAGCAACTTTACCTATAATACAGCACCATAGCAACACTGGTGGCATAAGTTTTGCTGCCTCAAAAGCACAACTTTTATCTGTGTCAGGTGGAAGTGTCTGATCACTCAGAAGAGATAAAGATGATTGCTATCTATCAGTGATTACACTCTATACTTGCACCACTGTGTCTCCTGCACTTAACCATTTCCTTTATTTGTGCACATGGATGAGAGAATGATGTCTTCTTTTTAAAATATAGTTTGTTCTGCACTGTCCATAGCTTTTAGCTTTTATTTTGGTTCTCTGGGTGCACTGTGTTTCAGGCCCATCAGCTAGATGGGATGGAGTTTTAACAAAGAGTCCCATGCTGAGACAAGTCCAAGAAACACTCAGAGAAATGTTAGGGCACCTGATGGTGAGTTCCATGCCTTGGCTCTCTGAGGAGCCACATGCTGATTGAGCAAGTGCAAGCAGAGCTCTTATGGTAACAGATTTGTGCCTCCATCTTTTCCATACGCTTTTGGAAAGTGGCCAGTACATAGCACGATTTGTGACTTGTGAGGCCTTAATAGCCTACACAGCTTCAGGCTCTTGCTATTATGAAGATTTAGTACTTATAAAGAGGCCTTCAATACTGCTCCCTTCAAGGCTACCTGCAGCAGCATGCTTCTCCTCTTCTGCTCATACACTGCCATCAGCCCTGGAGGAGTGGGAATCCTATTAGGGAATTGGGGGGTTAAAACTTTGTCTGTGAACTGCCATTCACTTCTTCCAGCATGTTGTCACTCTGCAGATTTGACAGGAATATCAGGAAGAGATTAACATGCAGGAACAGAGCTGACCCCATTTACAACTACAGCTACCTCAGATCACATCATGTGATGTTCCCTCCAGGACTGCTGACATTTTTTAAGTTCCCTGGGATGTAAGAAGGGTATGATTGTGTTCAAATAAAACAGGTCACTGGAGACCACACAGAATCATTGAATATATCCACTACTCTGTGTTCTGGCAAGTCATCAAACAGATATGGATATGCACTTGTTCTGCCCAAAGGTTATTTCCTTGGTCTTCAATCTTGGGTCAAGGCAGCTCTGTTGTCTAAAGATTAGACCCAAAAAAAGGGGAGAAAAAAAACAAGCAAGAAAACAGGTAGGGACTCAGGAGGAGTAAGGGCAGAAAAGGCAGGAACCAAAGCAGGTGTGGGACTCAGGAAGGGGAGGGGAGG